>NC_142515.1:6326944-6483333 GCF_057876585.1 Rhinolophus sinicus | reverse complement strand
AAGAGCCCTTCTCCTCCTGTCCCTCCACCTCCCCTCCCCAGGTGTAAGAGGAGACTGCAGGTGGCTTTGTCATCTCCTAAGGCTCAGGCATCTTGAGCATTTGGGGAGGTTGATAAGGGGGTACTCAGCCAAGGCACGACTCTGGGGCCTAAACCCATGGATCACGTTGGGGAAACCCACAGGAGGCTGGTCCATCAATCTAGAATTGGGCTGCGGGCCATTCTAGTTCATGGTTGGGCCTCCTGGCACCTTTCAGCACAGGGGTAGAGCAAGGAGACAGGCCAACAGTCCAGTTGTGCTGAGGCCACAGGGGAGAGGAGAGGAGGGAGAAGGGCCAGTCCCTTCCTAGGAGCACAGGGTGGTCTTCTGCCCTCCTTGCTACACAGTGACCTTATGCCAGGCACTCTTCTGAGGCCTCAGGCTGAGACACCGGTGAAGGGGACCAGAGGTGGCCAGTGGGGAATGGTGGGGTCTGAAGCACCGAGGAATACACACGTCGGTCCAAGGAGACAGCTGGATAGGTATCAACTCTTACTAGATGGGGCACGGGAGCCAGAAACCTGAGTTTAATTGTGAAATAGCCCAATATTTTTTTTAGGAAAATCTTTGATTGGCAACTAAATCAGAAAAAAAATTGTACCATACAGTGGGAGTCAGATTGCAGGAGAGATGCAGGAGAGATGCCCACAGGCTGCCACTTCTGTGCCTCTGTGCCAGCGGCTTCCGGACTCCAGCTAAGCTGATCCTTTAAGCGCCTAGGTAGGGCGAAGAGGATACTGCCCCATTTTACAGTTGAGAAAACTGAGGCTTGTGCAGTTGGCCAAAAGCACACAGCTTTGCAAAGAGCAGAGCAGGAGGTGGGTGGGATCCACTGCCCTTGAATCAGTGCTCTGTTCAGGGTACCCCCCCTCCCACCCAGAAATGGACCAGATGTCACCTGAGAGTTTCATCTCAGCCAGTGAGCACCAAAAGGGCTGGAGCATTGTGTCAGGGGTCTCCTCCAGGAGCCTGGGAAGCAAGAGTCATCTCGGTCCTGATTTGCACCAGCCGCACATGCCGAAAAGGACAGAGCAATTTTAGGCGACATTACCATCCTTAGGACTATTTGTCATTTCTCGTTTACTCCTTTTATTGCATGGCCCAGGCCAGGCAGTATTATGGTGGATGTGATATTTCTGGCTTCTGGTTGGCTCCAGCGCAGGGAGAATTCTGGGAGGGAGGAGTCTGGGCCCCGAGAAGCCAGGAAGTCAGAAGGACATCTCACTGGACCAAGAGGCCTTTGGGCTCTGCTGCACATGCAGACCTGGTGTCCCTCTTTCCAGACCCCGGAGGACCCACTATCTGTGCACCAAGATGAGGCAGGATCTCATCTTGAGTCTTGGTCCTTTCGTGCCTCTCAAAGGTGTCCACCAGGGTTGCATTGGAGGTAAAGACTTTTGAGTCACTCTCCCCTTCCCCCTCCACACACTAGTGATCTCCCCCATTCCAGGTTGGGCCTCTGGGCCTCTCTGGGCCCTTAGCTTCCCTTCAGGGGCCTCTCTTGGCACCAAGCTTCCTTTCAGGGGCTCACCTAAAAACCAGCCGTTGCACAGGGTTTCCGTCCTTCCTCACAGGGGCTCAGGATTCAGAAGTCAATTCCTTGTATATTTGCCCCAAAAGGAACGGAGTGGAACTTCTCTCTCCCTGGAGGAAGCACCAACGCCCACATCTGCATCACACATACTGTCACCAAAGGAAGTCATTCCTTAGGTTGTGATCAGGGTCTACAGTTCCTCCCCGTGGGGTCATTGTAAAAATAATTATTTCCTCTTTCAAGGCAGCCCCAGAGCTGAGCTGATATTTGAAGAGTCAAACAATCAAATATTCATAGAAACAACTGCAGAATTCTTATTTGGAATATTAATTATATGAAGGGACGGACAGAACCAGTCCTTCTCTGTTAAGCCCCAGTGAAGGCGCTATCCCCATGTCTTGGCTAAAAGCCTAACACAAATAAACAAGGTCCCCCATACAGCTTCAGGATGTCAGCCAGGACCTGCCCCAGGCAAAGCACTATAGTAACAGCAGCAAATCCATCATACCTCAGGTATCTGTAGGGCCTTAGACTTTACAAACACCTTTGCGGTTGTCCAGTCTTTGGGGCCTATACCTTATCTCTTAAAAATCCGTGTGGGAGATATTAACGCACTATTCTACAAATGAAGCAGTAGGCTCAGAAAGAGGAAGGATCTTGCCCAAGGACACAGAGCTGCAAAGTCCTAACCGGAACTAGAGGATTTAATCCAAGGCTAATACTCTCCCTATTAAACCCTCATCACTTAGCAAATCTCAACCGCACAGCAGACCCAGGAGTGGACATTATTCGACCCATTTTTTAGATAAGGGAACTGCAGCCGAGAGAGCTTTGCCTTGGACACCTTCCCCAACCCCTGTAATGTTCATCCACCCTTCCTTTCTCCCACAGGAGGTTCCCGGCACCCTAGGATCCTGACCCATTTTTCCCAGGATCGGGGATCCATGGGGGGGGTGGGGGGGGCATTCGCGGGTATTTTTCAGTCCTTGTTGCTTTCCAGCCCAGTGTTTAAAAAATATCAACACGCCAAAGCCACAGAACACAAGGTTTTCTGCACCTTGGCTAATTTCCTGCTGACTCAGCCAGGCTGGGCAAGAGCCAGCTGTGGTAACTCCTCTGGCTGTGTGTGAGAAATATTTATTGTTGAATAGTCCTCTGTTTAATAAAAGGCGCTCGGGCCTTTACGGGACAGCGGCTCGGACAAGTGTGGCTGTATTTCCCAAGCCTGCGGGATTATTCAAGTGGAGCTCCCGCCTCTGTTTTGCTAGCAGGGCCCCTCTCTGCAGAGGACAGGGTAGCCATGGTTTACCCAGTCAGAGCCCGACTTCCGGTTCCTATTTTCACCCTGACATGATTCTGCTGGATGAAGCAAATGACTTAACCGCTCTGCACCTCTGTTTCCTCATCTGTGAAATGGCTGTCATCAAATGCAGGTATTGATTGATTTGCAAAGAGCCCGCCTCTGATTATCTTTGACTAACCTCTGTGTTCAGAATTCCTCCCTGGAGGCTGAACCATGCGTCTATGTTGACTTGAAAGGAGCCTTGAAATGACAAGGGGCAACCTAGAAAAAGAAAGCACAGAGGACTTCAGGGAATGGAAAGCTACATCTACAGTAATACACGAGGCTTTTCATGATGCCCATGTGACTCTGGGAGGACCAGGTGAGAGAGCCAGTTTCAGAGAGGAGACCTTTACAATATATTGGATTACAAATCCCAAAGACCAAAAACCAGGGGGTTAATCACATTTCAATTACCTCAACAGTTGGAAAGCATTATATTGGTGTGATGGGCACCGGGCCCTCCTCTGCGTTAAAAGCGTACTATCCCTATCAAAAGGTGCTATCACCTTGACTTTTGTCCCCCATTTCCTCTTGCCCCAACCGGGATTGGATGTGTTCAGACTGGGAATTGGTCACCACGTTCAGAACTCCAGGTTCAGTTGCGGAGGTAATACATGGTGCTTTTTAATCTGTCAGTCTCCCCTTTGTCCTTTCAGGACTGGCTGGTTTCTCTGTCTTCACCAGGCCATGCCTAGCAGGGATTTTCTGGAAGAGGGAAGCTAAGCCCGACAGGCAGTGTTTGGTGTGCAATCTGGGGAGGTGGGCAGGAGAGCTGTGTTCTGTGGGTTGATGACTCTTAAGCCCAAATCTCTGTCCCACACCCTGAAGTGTTGTATGTATTCTGCTGCCTCCTAGGCAGATGCAACACTGAGCTCCCCATCTTCCCCAAAGCTGCCCCAGCATCCCTGACCCCATCTCAGGGAAGACCAGTCACCCCAGTGAGGAGGTTGGGAATTACCCTGCCTTCCAGCTAGTCTCTTCATTTCCCTTATTGACAGCTCAAGACCCTGTCTCCTCCTCTTGCCCATTGCCATGGCCCCAACTCAGGCCTCCACTCCCCTTATCCGGATCCCTGCAACAGCCTCCAATGTGTCTCCTTGCCTCCAGCCATGCACTCCAATCCACTGTAGCCAGAGCTCTGCAGCACTGCCCCTCTGCGTGACAGGCACGGTTATTGCTCACTGGGTATCGTGTGCTTCCCTGCATTTCCCAGCCCTCCTTGCAGTTAGATGGTGCCACGTGAAAATTCTGGCCAATGGACTGGCAGTAGGATGACATGTGTCATTTCAGGTTGGAGGACAGAAAAGTAGGCGAAAGCTCTCCATGTGCTGTCTGGTGAGATGGTGGACCCCCCAATCCAAAGCCTCCATCACTGAGTCACTGCAAAGAGTAACTCCTGGATGTGAAGTCTCTCAACCTAGATGTCAAGTGTCTCAACATATCTGGCCTGAGCAAGAACAAGAAACAAATAGTATGTGTCAACCCCCCTGAGATTTCAGGGCTGTAGTTACTGTAGCAGAGGCCTAGTCCATCCAAACTGATAACCTGGTGAACTCCCTTCCCTATTTCACACAATTCAAGGGTCACTGCCTCAAGAAGCCTCCTACCCAGGCCCCCCAGGAAACTCAGGTCCCCAACCTGTGCTTCTATAGTGAGCTCTGATTTCCCCAAGGCAGGACATTTGTCATCTTCATCATGACCATCACCATCACCATCATGACCATCACCATCATCACCACCATCACCACCATCGTCACCATCACCACTGTCGTCACCAGCATACCATCACCACCATTGTCACCATCGTCACCATCACCACCACCGTCACCGTCACCACCATCGTCACCATCACCACCACCGTCACCGTCACCACCACCGTCACCGTCACCACCACCGTCACCGTCACCACCATCGTCACCGTCACCACCATCGTCACCGTCACCACCATCGTCACCATCACCACCATCATCACCAGTAGCAGCAGCAGCAGCACCACCATCGTCACCATCACCACCATCGTCACCGTCACCACCACCGTCACCGTCACCACCATCGTCACCGTCACCACCACCGTCACCGTCACCACCACCGTCACCGTCACCACCACCGTCACCGTCACCACCATCGTCACCGTCACCACCATCGTCACCGTCACCACCACCGTCACCATCACCACCATCATCACCAGCAGCAGCAGCACCACCACTCTTATCTATCTTTTTGTGACTATGTCTAAATGCTTTATGCACATACTATAACTCATCTAACCCTGGTAATCACCCTCTGAGGTGTGTACTATTTATTGTTCCTATTTTGTAAACCAGGAAACTAAGGTTCAGAGAGGTTATGTGGCTTATTTAGTCAGCCAGGTGCCGAGGGGCAGTCTGTCTGTCCAAACCCACAACAACGTGCCTCACCACCACTGAAACCCTCCTGTACCCAGTCCCAGAACTTAGCACCGGTTCTAGCACACTGTAAGTGCTATACGAAGTTTGTTGAATGAATACATACGTGATGCTTGCTTTCTCACCTTTGTTTTCTATAGTAGAGTCTCAGGGGGAGAGGGCTAGCCACTTGTGCTGGAGGCAAGTGGCAAGTTATACCCAGAAAAATCTTCATCTTGCAGTCTCCTTCCAGGGCAGTTGACTCCAGACATTTCTGCTCAACTCAATTTTCAGAACACTTCTGTGACGAACCTTTAAAAAAACAAAGAACTGAAGAAGAAAAGAAGGACAGGATGGACACAGCCCTCATCACTTGCTTCCACCTTGGCACTGGGATTCAAAGGCCTTAGTCCCTCCAGTCCTAGAGCAGCCCCTTGTCCCGCACCCCAAATTTGCGTAGCCCTCCCCAGTGTACAAAGCACTTTTTAGATGTCTTATCTCACTAGATTCTGAGATACGGGGTTATTATCCCCATTTCCATGATGAGAGCACGGATGCCCAGGGATGTTGGGCAATTACCGCTGCTCAGGCAGCTTATAAGAGGCCGAGCTGTGTGGCTTGAGCCCAGGTCCTCCGGCATCAGAGCCCACGTGATCTCCCCTGCCCCACGTTGCCTCTGCCCTGGGAGCAGTGGGGGCCTGCTGGGCTGGGGCCTGAGGCCGCACTGGGAGCCAGGGTTGAGAGCAGAGCTTGCGGGCGGCTCTGGCAGCCTGGTCTCTGGTATCACATTCATTACAAGGGAGCCATTATGCTGATTGTCCTCATTCCTAAGGCGAAAAGAAAAGCAAACACAAGGTAACAAGTGAGAAAAGTGAAAGACTCAGGGAGGCCCGTTCTGGGACAGGGCATAGATGCAGGGAAGAGAGCTGCCAGGGGAGCAGACAGTTTAGATTTTGTCCTTTAATAGCTGACCCTGTGATGCCAGGTTCTGGGGGAAAGAGAGACAGTGCTGTCCACTGAGCAGGGACGGCGTTCAGCTGACCGGTCGATCGGCCTCCAGGAATCAGCTGAAGGTGGTTGTTTGTCTTTTGCCACCACCCTGCCCTGATTTGCAACCCACTGAGAAAGCCCCTTGGATCTGAATTGACTGCTCATGATTGGCTCATGGCTTCTTCTAGGGGTGAGAAAATCCACAACCAAAGGCCATAGAAAGAGACCAGAAAAAAGAGGGCCCCTCTCCTTCCTCAGAACACTGTCATGTCTGTGTCTGGCGCTGATGCCCAGAGAGGCTGCGGCCATCTCGCCTCTAGCCTGAGGATGAAGCCAACATGCGGAATTGGGCAGAGCCAAGGGCATCAGGGAGAAACGAGGTCAGAGTCTGGACATCCCATCAAGAGCAGACCCTGCTCTGGACTCCTGGGTCGTGAGATGACAAGCATCCTTATGGGTTAAAGCAGTTTGAGTTCAGACCTTCTGTTATTTAGAGTAAAATCACCCCACACTGATGCACCAGGAGTCTGACCTTATCCTGGGGCGATGGAAGCACATGGAAAATGTGCTAATGGATGGACGCGTGGGTGGACAGACAGATGGGTAGCCACTGCCTGGTCAAAAGGCAAGAGGCAGGCTCTTTAGAAGGGACTGCGGGAAGGAGCAGGAAGGACTGGAGTCTGCAGGAGCTGGAGGCCCAGTCGTCCGTGCCAGCCCCTACTCCTGCAAAGAACCTTTGCAGGCGTGGAAGCCACGCATGGGGTAGTCTGTCCATTCAGCCACTGAGTCTGTGCCACAGCCTAGGAGGACATCAGAAGCCAACACAACAGGCTTCCCACTGGCATTGTCACACCCACCAGAGGGCCAGTGCCCATTAGCTCTCCGACCACGGGGACAGTGCTCTGCCTGACTCGTTAACACACAGTCACCGGAGAATGTGTTTAATTGAAAACACAACCATGCAATCACAGCCATCACCTCCCTATTCCCTTTTCCAATAAACAAAGGGGGAAATCTGGGACCAGAAGCTCAGGACGTGCCAGTGTGGGGACATCAGAGAATAAAACAGATCACAAAATTAGGGCATTTGGTCTCATGTGGGCTACTCAGATGAGCCACACAGCCTGAGGCAGCCGCCTAATGTATCGTGAATGGTCATTAAATGTTTGGCAAATGGACCACCGGATGCGCAGGCACTCACGGGACATTCATGTGGAGTTAACCCCAAATCTCTCAGGAGCCCTTGCCGTGGAAGTCACGTGGAGTCATACGTCCCTGGGTTAGTGTCGCGGCTCTGCCATTTCCTAACTTGGTGACCATGACGCCGTCACTTCACTCTCTGCTCCTCAGTTCCCCCAACTGTAACACAGGCATGCGGGGCTCTGTTTTGTAAGGGTTAGATCCATGACAGGTGGAGGGGGCAGCTTGGCTCTTTGGAAGAATTGAAAACAGAGAATTAAGGAGGGGTGGAGGGAGGGAAAAACGTGAGGGGAAGAGCGGGCTGGAGCTGCAGGCACGTGGGCCTGTAATTAGAAATGAACGTTTCCTCACTGTGATTTATAGCCTCCTCAAATTTTGTTCCCTTCCATAGAATAAATACTACACCACTGGGTTCTACTTAAATAGGTTGTTTCACAAACGCTTTCTGTGTCGAGCCGGCTAAGCTTCACCCCTCGAGTCCATCCTATCACAAACCACAAATGGGAGTGCTCTGACGGCACACGAGGTTTCCACGATTTCTCCAGTACCCTCATGTTCACCCAAACTCACCATTTACCTCTAACTTCAAACCTTTAAGACTCATAGGTTCTTCTCCCTTCGGGAGAGTTGCTTGTGTGGTCACTTTTCCATCATCTTTCAAAACTCCCACGGCATCTCCAGGACAGCAGTCTGTGTGGCCGGCGCTACAGATGAACCCAAGCTATGGGGCTCTCACACCCTTACCGATGGGAAAGCCTGGAAGTACAGAAATTATATTGCTTTCACATGCAAGAAGCCAGGGCAAAAGATGCCTGTGTTCTAGAATATTCTCTGCATTGTCTTCTATGACCTGATTGCCTTACATAGTCTCCCTTACCCTGTTGTATATAAATGGAGGTCTGAGATCAGCTGCCCCTATTAGCATATAAAAAATCTTCCCATTCCATTGATTGCCATTATTTCAGAGTCCCCCTCCTAATTCCCTCACTTAAGAGCAGAACATACGTGAAAACAGAAAAATGGAGCAGGGGGCTGTAGAGAGGGCAGGATCCAACAATAAACCTTTGTTGCAAATGTGCTCCCTCTGCCACTCACATCCAGCCTCCACCCTGGGGAGGGGCTGGCAAGAGCTGGACCTTGCCAAGCCGGCAGGACATCAGTCCTTGTGACAGCAAGGAAACTGAGGCAGAAGCCAGCTGCAGGACTGGGCCTTCACAGCTGCTCCAGAGGAATTCCAGGGAGAGAGGTCAGGTCCACGGCCTCTGGGGGACTTCCAAGAAAACCACCTAGGGGCCCAGCGAAGGGTCTCGTGTTCCCATCGAAGTCCTCAGAACATCTGGTCGGAAGGCTCAGGACAAAGCAGTGACCTGTGTTCCTAATAACACAAACATCACTCACCATCCCCCTGAGCAGGGTGCTCTAGGACTACCCCCAGTATCCTGGCCCATGACATGAAGATGGACAGTCGGAAAAAGTCATCGAGAGTTCTGTGTCATTGTAAAGACTGTATGTGAAGAACGCAGGCCGGGGCTTCTGCTGAGGGTGGAAATAGAATGTTCCCCTCTGGTTTTGAAAGTACCAGAAATGAATAGCCTCCTGCAGCTGGAAGCTCTGCGGGTAATATTGATTATCTTTGGGGCCAGAAATTGTTTTGCAGTTGCTGATTGAAAGGTTTTCTATTAATTCCTACTGGCAGACAGAATAAGAAATATCGAATACCTAATTGCCTTTGAAATAATTGCACCCCCAAATGTAATACCTTAACCAACGTGTCACGCAATCGATGTTTTGCTGAACCGGGGTGGTTTGGAAGGCAGTGAAAGGTCAGGCCTGGGGGAAGGGGTGCACTAAGGCATTGAGAGGTGGGGTTAATGCCGGTCGCTGCCACTTTAGTCCTGGCTTCAGTCTCAAAGGTTCTGGGTATATCTGCAAAGCTGGTCAATAGGAAGTCCCCACCAGGGCCTAGGGACACAGAAGTGGGGCCCTTTGCTGGAAGCAGCTGTGGGGGAAAGGATAGATTACTGAGCTAGGAGTCAGAGACATGAGCTGGACTCACCACCATCCTGACCCAGTGACCTTGAGGAAGTTAATCAACTGCTTATGTTTCTATCTTCTCTCCTACAAAATGAGACCGACAGAGAACAACCTCGGGGGCGAGGGGGGGTAAAATCTGGTGAAATAACTCACCGATGCATGTGGAAGCCTTTTGCCATCTATGAATTCATCAATCCATTTGTTTAAAAAATAGTCATTTAGCCCCTGTTCTGTAGCAGCACTGTCCTAGATACTAAGGTGACAGCTGTGAATGAGGCAGACAAAATCTCTGCCCTCAGGGAGATTAATCCAGGGAGGAAGGGAGGTGACAAAGAGAGAAACAGGTAAGATGTGTAGCACACTAGATGCGAAAAGGAAAAGGCAAATCAGGAGGGGAAGAATGAAAAGGCTGGGCTGAGAGAGATTGACGACTACAGGACAGACAATGTTCTCCAGGAGTTCGGCTGTGACGGGAAGGGGCCGAAGCGGGTGGCAGACAGATAGGAAGTGGGGTCATGGGAGGAGTTTGGTTCACAAGGAGAAGGCACCAGTGTCTGAATGTTGATGGGAGGAAACCCGTGGAGAAAGGAAACCTGGATGCAGGAGAAAGAGGAGGAAATTGCTTGAACAGTGTCTTTACAGCAGGGGACAGAAGATGAGATCTGGTGCCAAAGGGTTGGCCTTAGCTGGACACAGACGTGGTCCATCCACAGTACAAAGACAGAAGACTGTGGAGGCAGACAGGCAGGTGATAGGAGAACCTGTGGATAGTTTCTTAGGTTGCTTTATTTTCCTCCCTGAAGCAGGTACCGGGCCATCAGCAGAGAGAGGAGACGGGGTGGCCATCTGACCCTCAGTTGGTGCGCCCAGCATTTTGGGCAGTTTTCCTAAGGATACGGAAGACTTGCTTCTCAGACAGCAATTATGCCTCCTCCCCACCCACCCCTACGGACATAGGGGATGCCAACATATTCTATAATATCTCTACCACATTGCAGGGGTGACAGTACCTTCCTGCCATGGCCATTTCTCCTATCTGAACTCACAGACTGGAGTATCGCTCTGCAAAGCTGCACCCTTCTTCCTCCTTCGAATGGGTACCCTGCTAGCTGATAATTCAATTGCTGTTAGCAGCACCACTTTCTAAACACTGCCGTGGAATATTTTAAGTGATTGCTCTAATTGCCCCTGGTTCAGCCCCCTGAATTAAAAACAAAACAAAACAAAAAAACCTAATAGTCCTATGTTACACTGAGAATTTGAAAAAAGAAAATGAAATAATACTTTTTGAAAACCACTCAGTGTTACCCTAAAAATACCTTCTATTTGAAATTTTCCTTCAGCCCAAAGACGAGGACTTGGGGTTCCAAAGGAGGATGCTAGGGAGTGGGGGAGCCCAGCTCAGGGTCTCTTCAGACAACAGACTTGGCTCAGATCCACACTTGATAAAATCAACACCCTTTTATAAAGATGCTTCAGGGCTGAGAGCTAGGGGACGAGGGAGGAAAATCCACTTTCTCCAGCAGCCAGGCGGTGTCAGAAGTAGCCCCCAAACATCAGCCCAGGCCCTGACGGCAGAGGCCCAGGCTCAGAGAAGACTGTGCCCTCTCCTGTCTAAGCCCCCAGGCTCAGCAGAGGGAGCAGCTGCAGGGGAGGCATGTGTTTGGATAAACAGCACCGTTGGGTGTTTCTCAGTGAACCACTGAGGACGAGGACATGGAAGCCCTTGGGACGCGCTCTGACGGAAGCTCCTAAAGGATAGGACTCGGCCAGACACTGACCCAGGGTCTGACCAAACCCCGTCTGCCCCAAAGCAGCCAATAGCCTTGGCCCCAGCTGTGGGCCGCCATGCCACTGACTGTCCTCCAATGTCCCCTTGTGCCATGGTCTCTATTGGGGCCTCTCAGCAGCACTAGGCACCAGGGGTCACCCTCTTCTTAGATTCTTTCGCCCTCCCTGCCCTGGTTTCCCCTACAGCGCTGGCCACTCCTCTCAGCCTGCTTCTCCTCCACCTGCTTTTGTAAGGATTTCTCCTGCAGCCCTTCTCTGTTTGCTTCCGGTACGATTCCACTCATCTTCTAGGTCTTTGTCGATTCAGTCAACAAACACCTAAGCACCTGGTACGTGCTAAGCACTAACATAGGTGACCAGACACCGAGCATTACCTACTAGTGGGGAGGTGGGTAGTAAGAAAGGCAACATGTGGGTCAGGAAACCTTGAGGCTCACGTGAGGATTCCAGCACGGAATGTTAGGCTCCCAGGCTCCGAGCCGTACTCAGTTCTGAGGCCGTGAGGAAGTCACCTAGCCTCTGTGGGCCTCAGTTTCCCCCATCCATAAAATGACACGGCTGGACTATAATCTCATCTGTAGATCATCAGTGTCCAGTAGAATCTTCTGGGATGACGGACGTGTGTGATACTGTGCTTCCAATTCAGCTGTCACTAGTTACATGGGGGTATTGAACACTAAGGAATTGAGTGCTGTGTTTTATTTCATTTTTATCCATTTAAATTGTACGTGTGGCTAGGGGATCCCAGGTATGACAGCACAACTCTTGCTGCCCTAACCGCCATCTCAGATGCTCTGTCATTATATGAAAACATTAGCCGATATCTCAATAAAGTTACCGACAAATTCTCTAGAGTTGATTGACAAAAATAAAGACAGGACAGTCAGAGGTGAAAACAATTCTGATTTTTAAATAGGTTAGTTTCTCCTTCCAAAGGCCAAGCCCCCTCACCCCCACCGCCACCCCCATGAGACCTAGAAGACAATCCTAGCAGGCGTCTAGTCCTGGGGTTCTCCACCCTGGCTGGGCATTAGAATCTGCTAGGGAAGATTTTTAAAAGCACTAATAAGCAGGTCCCTCCTCAAACTGAGCCAGAATCTCGGGGCCTGGACTGGGTCTTCATCGTGTTTTTACGGCTTCCCAGTGATTTTAATGTGCAGCCACTACCTGACCCAACAGCCTCGCTGAATTCATGAGACACTGAGGTCAGCAGGAAAGAGGGGCTTGTCCGGCTCACGCAGTGAGTTTGTCCCAGAGCCTGAGCGGGACTCCAGCTCCCAAAGCTGCCTGGGGCCATGAAGGCTCTGATGCAGGGCTGGTGGGACAGTGACAGTGCCCACGGGAAATCCTCTTCCCGACTCCTCCTGGTCACTGAGCTATGGCCCAAGCTGGGATTCCATCTCCTGTCTTTCTAATTTCCCAACCAGTGCATGCTGACATTCTGAAGGATGGCATAAAGAAATCTCCCTTTCCCATTGGGGCATATTATTAAGACTGAGCCCACAAATTTGAGAAAGATAATGCTCCCCCCCATCACATTGTAAAATCAGCAATTTTCTGCTCCCAGAGACACAGATTCACATATAAGCTCATTCCAGACCCAGCATCACACTGCACTGCACCAACTTTGCCTGAGGGGGTAGCAGGGTGGGGCTAGGGTGGGGCAGTGGGGAGGGAGAGAAGAGGGAGCAGTGTGTGCTGGGCCAAGGTCCCCTTCAGGCTAGGAAGGACCGTCCCCAGTGCGGAGTTAGCTCTGCAGAGCCTTGCGGAACCCTGGGCAGGTACCTCTCCCTGGGAGCCACTTGGTCAGAATGGGCATTCTCAGCCAGCTCAGACTCCAGGCTCCTTCTGCAACAGGGGACCGGCCACTCCCCAGGAGCCTTGCCTTCACTCCTAGGATCCTTCAGTGCGCCTTTGGGCTCAGCAGCTGGCTCACACCCAGCTCAAGTCCAATGGGTGACAAAAGTTTCCTTTGCTACTTTTGTTTATTCCCAAAGTCAGCCTGGCCAGGTGTCATGCAGGGCGTCATGCAGGGTGTCTGGTCCCTCTCCCCACATAGGAATGCAGGATACGGTGAGGCCAAAAAGGAACACCCACGGAGCCATAGATAGGGGAGTCACACCACTAGTCTCACTGGCAGCTGGGTTGGAGACACAGGGAGCAGGAGACACAGGGAGCAGGAGCCACACTATCCGCAATCCACACTCCGCCCTTGCTAGCCCCCACTTGCTGCTAGTGTAGCCACAGCAGTTATATTAGTGGTCAATGGCTCACTGGTTACAGCTGACGGCCAACTAGCCCCTGCTGATGGCCATCAAATCACAGTTGATGGCCATTTACTACCTGAGCCAGCACTTTTCCACGTGAGGGCGAGAGCCTGGAAACTGCACTCCTGGCTCTGTCCCCACACCTGGGGACCCAGCCATGGCAGACCTGGGTGCAAATCTTGGCTTCCTCACTTACTAGCTGTGTCATGTCCTATCTGACCTTCAACTTCTTTATCTATAAGATGGAACCCACCTGTTGGGGTGGCAGGGAGGAAGGACTCAGTTGGGACAGTGCTAAGCACACAGCAAGAGTTTGATAAATGTCGGTTGTTTCCCCTCCCCCTCCCCGTCCCATCACTACCTGCCCATGGGCAGCTTCCCCGGACTTGGATCCAGGTCTCATTTTCTTTTGTTGTCTCCCGAGCATCTCTCAGTGCCTGGCAAGGGGCTAAGCACAATGGACATTCGGCAAATGTATGTTCAATGCTTTAAAAATGCCAAAAGGAGCGAACACAGGGTTGCTCCCCCCACCCCCACTCCTTGTTTCTTCCCCAGGAATTGGAACTGAAAACTGCCTTCCCTTCACTGATAAACCTGAAAAACAGACCGTCTTACAGCCATTTCCTCGGTTACAAACCGCACAGCATCAAACACATTCCCTTCAAACAATAGGAGGAAATGAGGGGGAACTGAGAACACTGCCTGAATATTGCAGAATTGTTCAGAAGCCTTACATTTTAGATGCTGGTGGCATGAAGAGGAGGAGACCGGGAGCTGGCAGGCTTGACAGTAAAGGAAAACAGGAAATGGGGCGTGTGTGTGTGTGTGTGTGTGTGTGTGTGTGTGTGTGTGTGTCCTGTGGAACGAGCTCCATTCACAGATGCCGACAGAACCAAGGCCATTGCCGCCTGGGGTGCTTTCTGACTCCCTGGGAGTTCTCCAGGCAGCAGGGGCAACCGCCAAGGATGGGAAGATGCCGTCCCCGTGAGGTGAAAGGTGTTAGGAAATCTGTAGACAGAGAATGCCCAGGACCTAAGAATGCTCTCGCAGGAAAGCCAGTGTCCACTTTTATCATGGATGAGCCTGGGTTTTTGATATGGTCTCTGATGGAAAAAAGATAGAAGGGCTGAGAACTGTTGATTTGTAGGGTAGTCAGAGCTGGGACAGAGCTCGTGAGGCCTGACTCCTCTTCCCTGTCACACCCCTGCCTGGGTTAGGGGGACGAGCCCACCCAGAGAGCTCAGAAAAGGCCCAAAGATTTCAGGTGGAGCTGGGAAGTCATTACCACTCAAAGTCTCTCTGTCTCTCTGTCTCCATCTCTCTCTTTTTCCCCTGGACCACATGGTCTCTCTCTCTCTAGTTCTTTCTTTTCTGATCTGCCACAAATCCACGTGACCTTGCAGTTCAATGTGCACCACACATGGGCTAGCAGCTGCAGGTTGCTTGGTCCGGTCCTTCATTTCATAGATATCTATAAGCTGCCCACCGTTTGCCTGGCACTGTGAGGCACCATCCTCACCCTGAAGACGGAGGGTGAGCAAGGCAGAATGACCCCCATGGGCTTACATTATCGTTCCAATTCTCCAGGGAAATAGTTTGGCCAATCGTCTTAGGTTATTGTCACCCCTGGTTCAATCAACTATAGCAAGAAGAGTCACATGATACCAAAATCACTAAACTTGAACCTTTGCTGGAGCTATGAGAAGGCCAGATCCAGCCTGCCACTTGTCTTTGTAAATAAAGTTTTATTGGAACACAGCCATATCCATTCATTCACATATTGTCTGTGGCTACCTTCGCACCAACCTGGCTGAGTCGATAGGTGTGACAGAAACTACAGGGCCTGCAAACCTACAATATTTACTATCTGACACGTGACAGAAAAAGTTGGCTGAACTCTGAACTAGGACAACAGATATGAAAACCCATGAGTGCCACAAAGTACTGCGTAAACGTAAGGAGTTACAGTGACAGTTATATTGTCCCTCATCCTGTCAGGACTTCAAGAGTCAGCTGGATCCCCTGGATAAAGGATCAAACATTCTGGGTAGTATTTTCCATGGAGCCAGAGTCTAGGCCGTTTGCCAATACTAGATGGAGCTGATCTGTCAGGTCCTGCTGCGTGTGGACGTGAGTTCTGCTGAGACTCTCAAGACGGCATGAGCCCACACACAGATGAAAGGGGGTACCGTTGTACACCCAGGTGTTGTGCTCAGCACCTCATGACCATTATCTCATCAATGCTCCCAACAGCTTTATGAGGCCAGCTCTGTTTTTGCCCAGTTGTATTGAAACCAAGGCTTCGGGAGGCCCCACAGTTCAGTAAAAGATAGAGCCAGAATGAAAGGAACCCAATTCTGCAGACACCGGGGCGCTCCTGCCCCCCTCCCCAGACTAACGTGTTTGTTAAAAATTATATATATATATATATATATATATATATATATATATATATATATATATATATATACCAGGGTGCGTACCACCCTGGTGCGTATATATATATCATCTACCCAGTTAACGTGTGAGTGTGTAATCTGCCCCAAATAGCAGGCTGGGTGTTTTGGGAGAACAGGAAGAATGATGAATAAGATGTGACCCTGGCTTCAGGGAGAGAACACGTGGGGCGAGTACCGACGCAGATGACACTAGAAGCAGAAAGAAACCAGCGCTGTGGCAGCAGAAAAGACAAACCCTCAGGAAGCTTGCTGCTGAGCAGCCCTGCATCCAATACTCCTGCACCCAGGGCACTGGCAGGGACCGTCGCCTTTACCCAGCCCAGTTCCTCATCTGCTTGGACTGCATTTCCCAGGCTGCCCTGCGTAGTGTGGCCCCGTGGCTGCTGTGACAGGTCCCCACTCCGCGGGTTCTCCTAGTTCGCTGGAATGGAGATGGCCCCAGAGAGACTATAGATGCAGGTGAAGATGACATTGAAGATGAGTCGCAAGATAGAAGGAGTCAGGGTGACCAAGTCGACTGCTCCGCTCGGCTACTGCTGGGGCTTTGCTCTCGGGCACGACCGAGAACAAACAGCGATCGTGCTGAACCAGTGACATCTGGGGTTTGTTTGCTGCAGGAGCGAGCGTGAGCTCACACACTGGTTCCTGACTGTGTCCTGCAACTGAAGTCACACTTATTTGACATCCAGACCCCCGGACCCCACCCTAGGTGTTCGGGTTCAATAGACACGGGGTGTGGCCTTAGCATGCACACTGGCAATAATCCTACGTGATTCTGGTACGCACCCTGGTTAAGATTCACTGGTGCCTAGAAAACGCCCTCATTTTACAGATTTTACACAAAATGAGACACCGAGAAGTCATTGTACCAGGTCACACAGCTAGTCAGGGGCAGAGGTAGCACCCAAACTTTGGTTTTGTACACTAATTAGACCTGATTGTACACGAATTTCCTGGTTATACAGTAAGCCCCTGACTGTACACTAACTTCCCTAGTAGGAGGCTAACCAGTCCTGGTTGCACACTAACTCCTCTAGTTGGCCGTTAACTTGTCCTTGTGATACACTAACTAATCCTGGTTGCAGACTCACTTCCCTGATTGTACACTAACTAGTCTTGGCTGTACACTAACTTGCCCTGGCTGTACTCTAACTAGTCCTAGTTGAACCCTAACTTGTCCTGGTTGACACACATCTTTGTCAAACTATGTCTGTTCTGTTTCCCTCCTGTCTGTCTCCCAAACCAGCTGTGAGCTATAGAATCTGAGAATGCTGACTCTCCTTCCCCCGCCCCCAGCCCTGGCTCAGCGCCCAGTGGGGCCTGGCACGTAGTAGGTGTTTCTTACCACTCACGAGCACAGCTGTCAGTTCCAGGCAGGATTTTAAGTTAACGTTCCTGCAAATGTGATCCTGGCTGCAAGTCAGTGAGTGGTTAAGGAGCAGTCGTCGCCTCCAGGATCATTATCTTCAATGAGGGGATTTAGGTTCATTAGATTTTGGCATTTACCAAGGAAAGAAATTTACCTGGGGGCTCAGAAGAAAATTCCATTTCATATTTTAAAGTCACAGCCTAGTTTTTAAATTTCCTAATGGATTTATAACAAGAGAAAAATTACCTCTTAATACGCTGTGCTTGCCAGACTCCAAATCGATTCCCATTGTGAGTTCGGCTGTATGACCTCTTTGCTGCAGAGCCCTGATCTTCCCTAGGCCTCTGCACTGAGCACTCTCACAGAAGCTACTTCCCCAGAGAGAGCTTGTCAGGTGATGCCCAGGCCCCAGCCCTCCTGCCGAGGTCCCTGAGGGTGCCTCCCCCATCACGCACACGCACACCCAGTCGAGCACCACCCTGGGATGGAGGTAGATGCCAGCTGTTGGGGTGAGAACCTCCAGGAGGTGCCTAAGAGACCTCCTTGCTCACCTTCTGGTGAAGCATAAGGAACCAGAGGCCCAGAGTCAGGCTTGGAAGGTGAATTGGATGCAAATCCAGATTGGACTTCCAATCTCCTCCCCTCCACCACCCTTTCACCCATCCAATGCTCGCTGGGCACCCTGGCCCCTGGGCATGGGGTCATGCTGTGCCTCTTGGCTCCAGACCCCTTGTGGACGGGGAGGCAGCATGGAGAGAAAAAGACAACTCTGCTAGCATTTGCTGTGTTCATCAAGTGCCTTCTCCACGGCCTTCACGGTGCCAAGTGTCTTCAGATGTTATCAGTTCTCATTAGAATGGAATTCTTTTCAGCTGAATCCCCAGAGTCACAGAACTGGAGAGAAATTCCCCAAAAGAAACGGGGGGGGGGGGGGGGTTCTATTGTGAGCAGACCCAACATAAATGCACACGATGTTTTTCTCTCTAAAATATGTTGTCTAAGATTCAGAGACACTCAGAGGTTGTCAAAGGCCATACAGCTGGGGTCTCAGTCAGCTCGTGCTGCTGTGACAACATACCCCAGGGAGTATCCAGGGGGCTTAAACAAGAGACATTTATGTTCTCACAGTTCTACCAGGGGAAGCCCAGGGTCAGAGTGCTGACAGAGTTGGTTTCTGGTGAGAACTCTTGTCTTGACTTGCAGGTGGCTCGTCAGGTCCTCACATGACGGAGAGAGACCCATCGCTCAGGTGTCTCTTCTATTATAAGGGCACAAATCCCATCACGGAGGCCCACCCCCGTGACCTCATCTAACCCTAAGTCCCTCCCAAAGGTTCCATCTCCAAACACCACCACACTGTGGACTAAGTCTCAAACATATGAACTTGGGGGGACAGAAGCATTCAGTCCATAACAGCTGGCACCTGGCAGAGCTGGGATGAGCCCCGTCCACTCCCCACTGCTATAGTTTGGTGGTTCTGGGGGTAAAGCCAAAGTGAGCCCCTTTAGCCAGAGGACCCCCTTACCTTCATTCTTGACCCAAGCACAAAGCACCGCTGCCGCTGCTTTCTGGGACTCCCATTTCTAGAAATCTTCATCTTGCTCGCATTCGAAAGGATTCGAGCCTTCCCATGGCACATCTGGTCACCTGGCCCTCAAGCCGTTGGACCTTGCACCCCAGTACTAGAGAGCCACAGCCACCCACCCTGGAGGCTGAGTGCATTCTCACCTGCTCTTCTGCCGGGTGGCACACACGCTGTGACAGTAGGGAAAGAGCGTTAAAGCAGATGACTCACAAATTAGAGGGAGACCCAGAGTGGCGAAGGGGACAGATACAATTCCTGCTGCCATTCCTGCCCAGTGGCAGTGAAGGACCTAGGGCAGCATTTTCTTTAATGTTTGAAAACCTCAGAGCTGAGGTTTCTCAGAAGCACCTCAACTTCTTTGTTGGGGACCCCGTCTGTCCTCTGGGCTGCCAACAACCACCCGTTGTATCCACATAGACCTATGGGAAGTGCCCTCCACGAGCCCTCGGCCCAGGGTCTTCCTCAGAGCATCCTGTGATGTGCGGTGCTGGCGTCGGCAACGTTGGATCAACTCCCAGGCTGTGCTTCCAACACAAGGAGTATCTGAGGGTCCGGGGAAGGCAGCCCCCTTCACCCAGCACCCTAGTTTGGACTCGTGTTAGCTGTGCGGCCTTGAGCTGCAGTGTTCTCATTCACAATGGAACGGGTTACACTGGATGAGCACTGAGGAACTTTCTAGACCTGGGGCGCTCTGGACATCAAGAGAGCCACAACAGGGGAAGTTGGTGCACCCAGGAAAGCCAAGACTTTCAGGCACCTGGACCCAGGGTCAGGTCCTGGCCCTGCCCCATCTCAGCTGGGGACCGCAGACACCTGAAACAACCTGTGAGGCTCAGCTCTCTGGTTTCTAAATCAAGCGGTTGGGACAAAGGAATGAGACGGTGGCCTGCATGGGTGCTCAGGGCGTGACCAGGTGGACCTTCCCGCCTTGCCATCCGTGGTGCCCCTCCCCCAGGGCCATTCCCCTCAGAGCAAGTCCTAGAGCTGGAGCTTCCTGCCCTGTAACCCACTCACCAGCCTCCCCGGGGGCCTGACAGACAGGCCCGAGGTACCCTGGCTCCCGGGAGCTCAATTCTCCTTGGACAGATCAGGCCATCAGGGCTTTCTCTTAAGTGAGTGACCAGCCTCTGTAATGAGCCAGTGAGTCAGGCTGGGCTTGCCTCACCCTACCCTGAGCTGCCCCCAGGGGCCCATCGGGCAGCGGAGTGGCCTACAGGAATAAGTGTTAAGCCTTTGAGTGATTTATCCAATCTGCAGTCTGCTCAGCAGACCACAGAGGGCACTCCCTGCGGGCACACACACACCCACACTTGAGCTGCTCCAGCCCTGGAATGGTCATCTACCCCAATGTCCCCAGCCCCTGGGTGACCCTCGGAAGACTCCCAGACACCAGCTCCCAGCCTCTCCTCCTCTTGACACTGACCGGCCATTTCCCTGCTTGGCCTGCCACCATTCCTGCCCTCCCCACCCTCCATCCCTCCCCCGCCACACACACACACACACACACACACACACACACACACACACCTGCTCAGGGCTCCGGTGTCTAGGGATTTAGCTGGGGCTGTGGCATTGGCCAGATATGGTTGGGGGCACTGATGGCTCCCTGATGCCAGAGTGTCTAGCTGGACTCTGGCTTCACCAGGGGCTACAAGGAAACCTCTGCGGAGCCTGTCTCAGCACCATGGTGGCGGACAGGCTGGCTGTGGACCCTCAGGCTCCTTCTCTGAGTTGGGTGCTCCTTGATGGGCTGTTTCCACCTCACCCACACCTGCTGCAAGGTGCAGAGGGCTGAGCCAGGAAGGAGGGGAGGGGTCAGCCGAGGCACAGAAAGGAGGTGGTGGCCACACAGAGACTCCAGTCACACAGCCCTGAGGGAGGCCCCCAGGCCATGCTGAGGACTCCATCTTGGGTCCCAAGACAATGGCAAATGAAAGGTTTCTGGAGGTTTTAGGCAAGAGGATGACTTGTTCAGATGGTCACTAGGACCAAGTGACGATATTTCTTCAAAAAGGGCCCAGTCCTTTGTGCAGAAGCAGCCCTCTATGCACTTTCCTCTGCCACCAATTTCCCTTCCCAGGACAGTGGCCAGATATGGTTGGGGGCACTTCCAAAAGCCCAGCACGTAGCCTCCGAGGCCCTGCAACAGGACAGCCAGCCTCCCCCAGCCTGGAGCCCAGTGAGGCTGCAGAAGCCCTGGCCCTAGAACAGAGGAGCAGCCAGCAGCACTGAGGGTCGCCTGTGGCTTCATGCAGAGGCTCTGGCAGGGCCTGCGGACAGGGCCCATGTGTGTCAGGAGAAGGGAAAGGCGTGGGACCCCAAGACCGGGGCCGGAATCCCGGCCCCACCGCCAACTACCGTGTGACTGTGGTCAGTTGCTGCCATCTCCGGGCCCTGGTTTCCTCTTCCAGGAAGGAGACAACCAAGCAAGCCTCGCAGGTGTCTGAGAAGGCCGAGGGGCACCAGCAGGCCATGCCCTGGCCCCACACCCTCCCCACCACTCTGAGGTATTTCCCACGGGGCAGGTTGTTCAGCTAGTACTGCCACTGGAAGAGGATTAAAAACAGAAAATTTCTAAACAGTGTGTTTGAAACTAAGGCCAATCCAGGGTGGACAGAAAGCGTATCCTCACTTCTGATTCTGACCTGGAGCACTGCTGCGGGCTCTTCTCCTCATGGGCGTGGGGGCACTGGGGGTAGGGATGGTGTCAGGTGGGTGCGCCCCATTTCCTGAGGACAAGGGTAGGATGGACGGGGGCCTGAGAACCAGCTGGAAACCCCAGAGAAGATGGAATTGGTGAATGCCTGTCCAGGAGAGCTCTGAGGTGCCAGGCGTTCCCACCCTTTGTTGTCCAGGTGGGGCACACAGCCCAGAGAAGGCAAGATGCCAGGGACGCTTATGCGGCACCTGCCCCTTTCGTGGGCACAGATAGGCTTCGTCCCCTGCCCAGGCAGTCCCGTCTCCTCTCCCTGCTATCCCCACCCCACCCCATCTCCTTCCTCACACTTCCTTTTTCATCATTTCCTCCTCAAACCCTCAAAACAGCCCCACTGGGAACAGGAGGCAAGGCCTGGGGTCTCAGCTGCCCTTAAAGTGTGTCTGGGAGGGAGCAGCAGGCATTTCGCCCCCCCAGGCTTGTGATGTCACAAACCTGGAAGGGGAAGCCCTGTTCTCCCCCACCTGACATCCTGGCTTTCCCGAAGCAAGCCCTCTCTGCACCCGCTCTGTTCCACCACGTCTTACCCTCCCCCACCCCATGTGTGACTTTGGGGGTTCACACTGGCCTTCAGTGCATCCTCATCTGTACATGGAGAACGTGGTTTAGACAGTCTCGTCTCCCAGCCTTTTCCAGCATAAACCTGCTACACATCCAAACTCCAGGGTCCGGCACGTGTGAGCTGGAAGCCTAGCAAACTCGGAGAAACAAGCTCTTCCTGTTCCACTTTCCCACATGAACTCGCCCCATTTTGCATGGATCTCCTAACGATTATTTTCCCTTTCAACCCTCATTACTCAAATGATTTTTTTTCATTCCCAAGTCCCTCCCAAGGGGACACACTGCCCAAGGGGTGCAAAGCCAGGAGGGCCAGCCTGTGAGACACATTCCTCTCCCTCTCCCAGCAGATCCTGGTCAGAGGCTGAGCCCTCAATCCCCCCCAGTCAGTGCAGCGCTGACTCCACCACCCACACGTCCATGTATAATTGACGAGGCCCGTGCTCTCCCTGTGTAGCCCTGAGACGGCTGAGGCCATAAGGCAGGATGTTAAAAGCTTCCTGGGAAGCCGCTGCTCCCATCTCTAAGAGGGGTAATTAATGTAATAAAGGGGTTTCCAATTTTGATTCTTGCTGCAACTTTGATTTCCACCACGAATCCTCTAGAGATGTTTCCAGAAGCACCCAGGCCTTTAGTATCTGTTTCCTTAAAGGAATTCCATGCACTGCATCTCTTCCTGTTATCATTAAAGAAAGAGGCCCCTGTCGCTGGGGTTCAGGGCTTTGTGCCAGGACACAAGGGGTAAAGGGGACAGCCATCACCCAGCAACAGACCTCACCCCAAGCCTTGCCTCCGTTCGGAGGGCCAACATTTCTCAGCCTCCACTCTCTGTTTATAAACAGTGATTCTCGCTCTCCAAAGGGGACACTGTTTGCAACTGCACGGCCTGCTTCCCAGGGCTGGAGGAGGGGCGGTGGGAGCACGGCCGGGAATGCAGACCTTGAGCCGAGCCCTCTGCATCCAGGACCTCTCCCCTCGCAGGAGCAGCCTTGAGAAGCAGGTTGTCAGCAGCTCTGCAGTTTACAGGCCATCTGAGCCCCACAGAGGTTGGGAGCCTGGCACAGAGTCACACACACAACACGGGAATAGCAGGACCGGGATTCAAGGTCTCCAGGTTCTCTTCCCCCTGCCCGACAGCTGCCAGGGCGCTGTGACAAAACCCAGCCCGGGCCACGTGCCCCTTCCCTCCAGGACACTGGAGAGAGTTGGCAGCTCTCTCTTCACTTGTTGGGGGTGGGGGGGCGCTTCTTCCCCAGGAGCAGGAAGATGGAGAAAAGGAGGACTCGACAGCCTCACAGGCAAACACACACACCACACACACCACACACACACACATACACACATACCCCACACCACACACACCGCACACATACACACCACACACACATACACACATACCCCACACCACATACACCCCACACATACACACCACACACACACACCACACACACCGCACACACCACACACACTACACACACCGCACACATACACACCACACACACTACACACACCACACACACACTACACACACCACACACCACACACCCCACACACAACACACACACTACACACACCACACACACCACACACCCCACACACACCACACACCCCACACACACTACACACACCACACACATACACACAACACACACATACACACAACACACACCCCACACATACACACAACACACACACACACACACACACACACACACAGGCCTGGGTCTAAGGTGCACAGGGATCTCAGAACCCTAGACTTGCCTGCTGGGGTCAGAGGGACATTTAACAGGACTTTGGAAAAGAACTGCCTGAGGGAGGGTGCTCTGTCTCAGCTGGCGGAGGCCCAGGCCGGGCGGGCTGGCCAGGGGAGTGGGGAAGAGCCTGAGGACGCCCAGTCACCAGCCAGGCTTCCAGCCAAGAAGGCAGCAGCTCCAGACAGGTTTCAAGACCAGGCCAAGATCTGGAGTGCTGACCAGGGAAACTGAGGCAGCATAACCTACCAATGCCTTAGGGGGTAGAAAGGCTCTGTGCACAGTTACCCAGGGCTCGTGGCCAGTAACATTCTCCCAGCGGCTGCCCCACTGTTGGGTGGCATTGAAGCTGGTGCAGGGAGAGGCCCCAGGAACCTGGCGTTGGCAGGTATAAAGTGCGTCTTTCTAGTCTCCCTCCCCTCTGGCTTTCCAGCTTCTCTTTTACTCCTCTCCCAACCGCCCTGGGCTCCCTGGATTTCAGGTCACAGCCGGAAATGCACTTTGCAATTTAGTCCCTGGAGGACTGAAATGAACTCAGAAAATAGGAACTAATGAGGGTGACGGGAGCCAGAAGTCACAAGCAATGGAATGAGGAGATAAAGCAGGAAACAAAGTAGCACAAACAATTAAATAAGGAAAAAAGTCTTTTGAAATAACATCATCTATAGCATTTCACTCGGCACTTGGGGATTTCCAAGCCGACCCTGGAGGGGAAGCCATGCCTGTCCTTTATCTTGCTGTCACTTCACCGAATCTCTCCAGAATCTCTGATATTTCTAGTTAGCCTCGGGCTGAAACTTGTAAGTTCCTAGATATTAAACATTAACATTGGCATGTGCACTTTTCGTAAAGCAAAAATAAGCCAAAACAGAGATTTAAAACTCAGCTATTGCGTGATCCTTTTTCCTGCCCCATGGTTCAAGGGTTTGACATTTTTATTCATTCACTGCACAAATGTTTGTGAAGTGTCCAGTACATTCCTGGCTTGGTTTTGAAGCTAATGGCACCGTTTAAACCTGCTTGAGTATTCTTAACATCTTTTTAACATTCGTACCCTTCCCAAATCACCAATCAGTTTAATCCCACAATTTGTCATCTCTGAAGAAAAAACAAAAGCATTGTTCCAAGATGATTTACTTAGAACCAGCCTGGGGAGGAAGGGAAGGATGGGGCTGTGGTTCCCTGTGGTTACCAAGGTCGATCCCCATGGGCCATGGGCCAGGGGCTGGAGTGGGGAGAGGGCAACCTAGCGAACCCCCCAGCAGGCAACACTAGGTGGCAGCTCAGGGCCAGGGGCCCAGGTGTCCCAGGAAGGCTCTGGGTTCTAGGGTAGGTGCGTGCTGAGGGTGTTACCCCCTGGGAGCCGAGCACGGAGCAAGAGAAGAGAGGCCCTTCCGCATACCTGGGCATCTACTTGGCCGGTCCCAGGTAAAGGCACATTCTGAGGCAGGTGCTTGGTGGGTTCCTCTTCACCCAAGACAAAACAGTCTCGCCAGTAATCACTTTGTAAATGCCCTTTTGGAAACTGATGGTTGCAAAAATCCACTTTTATTCTACACTGGGTTTTAAAAGCAAAATAAAGAAAGCACATAGTTGACAAGTACACTTTCACGAAAAGTAAAGCAAGATGGCAGAACACAGCTTCAAGGGAGCTTGCATAGATGTCACAATGCACAGGAAGGGCCCTAAATCAGGAGTCAGGGGCCGGCCTCTCCCCTCAGCTCTGCCCCCAACTCTCCAAGGTGCCTTGAGAACCTCATTCCAGTTTTAGATTTTTCTTTTTCATTTGCTTACGTTGTCGGTGCAACTGTCACGGAGCCTCCACTGACAACTGAGAGCAGACAACTGAGGCTACTGCTGTGACTGAGACCCAGTCTCTGAGCCCTGTTACTTGGGTTCTATTTGCTACCTTGCAGGGCACGCAGGCTGGGGCAGTTGCCTTGAGGACAGCTCCTCAGCTGTCCTGGGCCACAGAGGACTGGGACAGATAAATCTGGGGGCACAGAGGCCAGGACCACGGTGGACTCCAAATGCAAGATGACAGGGGGTGACATCTGACCCATGGCTACAGCATTGGAAATGGAGAAACAGAGAGCAGGGCTAGCTGAGTAACCGATTTCTCAGGGCCTTGATCTCCCCATCAGAGTAATGGGGGATCTGACAAATCTGACCAAGACACCAAGCTGAAGAATGGTGACAATCAAAGACTGATTTGAATACTACCGAGCGCCGAGCAGTGGCAAGTCCCGCGAAGAAGTGAAGACGAAATCCTGACTCTCCATCCAGGACAGTGTTCTGTTTAATGTTCTTTTACAAAGCCTGTTTGATGAGGCTCTTTAAGGAGTCAAAAGCTCTGACTCAGTTTATGTAGAAGAAAAGGCAGAAGGTGAGCGTCCTATAGAAACATCAATTGTTGGTGAGTGCGAGGTAAAAAGGAGAAAACCCAGAAAAAATAAGAAAAGCAACAATGCGGTAGCCATTGCGTCAGTTCTGGCTTATGTGTCTGCCCCCTCGGACCGTTTGTGTGAAGGCTGCCTCTTATTACAACATTGTTGCTCACCTGCCAGCCAAACCAGGAGCGTGCCCGAGCCCCCGGGGCGAGAGCCAGCATGGAGGGCTAGTTACCCACTGCAAGGTGGGCAGTGACAGTACCCCCCGCAGAAGGATCGAGACGAACGGATGCTGCTGACGAGGACCTGTACCCAGCATTCCAGGGCGTTCACGTTGCCCCGAATGGTTCCTGTAAAATTGACATGGTTGGTGCACAAAGATGGGGTTTTGACTGAGAGGAGACAGCTTATAACTGGGGTATTTGAGAAGAATTTGTAATTCTTTAAATTATGTCCTAAATCCTCAATTACTTTCTTCATTTACAGCAGAGGAGAGCTTGCTATTGCCAATATACGTAATCCCTACTGAATAGTATCTGGAAGAAATTAGCAGGTTCTCAGGGCTCAGAAATCATGCTTACCACGGTAAGTAAATATTGAAACAAGATGTCATTATTATTTATATATTTTTAAAACTTGTTTTTCTGAATCCTCCAAAAGCTGGCGTCCTTCATAAAGCATTAGCCAAACGGTGCAGACGCCCAAGCACGTGATCTCATTTCTGACCCATCTGAGGACGGTAGTGTGAAGCAAACTGGCAGGAAGTATCACTGGGACACTGGTAGGAAATTCAGAAACGTGGACCTGCCCAGTTAATCCCAAATGCTGTCACTGTTTTAATGATACATCTCACAGGAGGACATTTTTTCCCCTCCCAGAGGGCGAATCAACTCATTAGTCCTATCTGAGACAAGGAAGCAAGTGCTTACGCAATTTAAGTAGCTGGCTGGCCCGTGGAACAGCCCCAGTGACTTTGAATGTGTTGGAAGCAGGGTTTTGAGGCTCAGACGACGTCTGCAGAGGCTGCCTTCTCAACAAGGTCAGCCATCACCGACAGCCATCACATGTCCAGCCATCGCGAAGGAACCCAGCTGATAGGCCCTATGGGCTCACCCTCCAGTGGACTCTGGTCACTGCTCAAGTCTGTCTCCATGATCCAGGGCCAAGGAGGACCTAGGGCGGCTCTAGTGCCATATCCGCCTTTCCATCCCACGGGGCACAGCACACCCAGGCTGTGCAGTACTGTTTGGGGACCCAGCTCCTGGCCTGCTGTCACCCACACCAGCCTCTCTGTGCTGGGGCTGCTTGGGGCCTGGACTCTGTCTTGAAAAAGAAATCTACAGTCTCTCTTCCCTCCTGGATTGTGGCACCTCAAGGGACAGTCACCCTCACAACCTGTAACTCAATGCCAGGCACTATCAGTACTCCCTGAACTGATGTCAACTATTTGCTTTACAAACTTTGATTCTTCCAGCCAGCTCGTAGAAGCTTTCAAATCTCTTTCAATACTTACCCTTGAGTTCCTGTACCTAACAGTTAAACACACATTTTGGGGGGCATCTGCAGTGCGCCAGGCCCTGCGCAAGGTCAGGGATACCCAAATAAATAATTCATGGTGTTCTCCCTCAAGATGCTTGTAATCTAGTGGAAAGGACGGGAGGGGAACAGGTCATCTCGGTATGGTGCTCTGCACGACTGTTTCCTGCTCATTTTTCAAGTCCCTAGACATCCCACTCAATGTAGGCAGCCCCTACTCCATCAAAGAATCTTTTGCTTTCCTTCATCAATAACTATAATTTTATTTGATTTTTATTTATTTATTACTTGTCTCCCCACTAAAATATAAACACAAAAGCAAAAATGTTGTCTATTTAGTTATCCTCTATAATCCTAGTGCCTGGCACCTAGTAGGCACTCAATAAATATTTCAATAAAGACATGAATATAATGACAGCTCTAACAACTGTATTAAAACTTGCAGCCCTTCCTGCTTTGGCACCCCTGGGCCCCCATATTTGCTGTTTTGGGCGTTTCTCTCCAGTATATCATATGATTCATTCATTTATTTTGTTTTTTTGCCTACTAGGATGTACATTCTGTGAGAATAGGGTTTGTTTGTTTGTTTGTTTGTTTGCCAGTTTTGTTCACTATTATCATCCTAGCATCTAGAAAAGTACATACAGGACAGCCTTATAAATGTTTTTTGAGTGAATGTCAATGCTATATAGGCATTAATAGGAGGACAATTTAGTCCATATGGGCAGGGGGTGGTTGCAGAAGGCTTCCTGTGGGATGTGACACCTGAGCTTACTCTTAAGTCCTAACGAATTAACTCACCAAAACTGACCCAAGAGGAAATAGAAAGTCTGAGTAGTTCTATGATCACTAAATAACCTGGATTAGTACCCACTGAAGAACCATCTGCTAGGCCCAGATGGTTTTACAAGAGAATTCTACCAAACTTCTAACTCCAATCTTACATGAACTCTTCCAGAGAATAGAAAAGCAGAGACTACTTTGTGAGGCTATAACCTTGATAATAAAACCAGGAGAAAACAGTATGAGAAGGAAAAGAACTGGCTAACGTTTCTCACAAGTTGACAGGCAAAAGTCCTAACAGGACATTAGCAATCCAAATCTATCAACGCCTGTAAAACAATAATGCAAATTCATCAAGTTAAGGTTATCTTAGACTTGTAAAAATGGTTTTATTAGCAAACTATCCGTAATTTTATTCTATTAAGAGGTTACAGAAAAATTATATTAGCATCTCATTAACAGTGGAAAAAAGCATTAGATAAAATTTAACACTCATTCATGATAAAAATTCTTAGCAAACTAGAAAAGGATGGTAATTTACTTATGCTGAAAGAGAGAAAAAATATAAAACCCACATAAACATCACATTTGACAATAAAGCATTTCAAAGCCTTCCTTTTAAAATGATGAAAGAAGGATGTTTAAGATCACTGTTTTTATTCAACAGAAAAAGTTGACTATAAAAGATTGACTATTAGATAAACAGTTCTGGGAAAACTGGTTATCCTCATGAAAAAATATTGGATCCCTGCCTCAGATTATATGGGGAAGAAAAAGACAGCAAGCATAAATAATAAAAAAATAGAATAATTTGACTAAATTTAAAAAAAAAAAACTGCTGTTAATCAAAGATACCATAAACAGAAAAAAGCAAACTACAAACGGACAAAATATTTGCAATATATGTAACCAAAAAAGGTTATTATCTAAAATGTATTTTTACATCTCCTCAAATCATTCAAAAAAAATCATTAAAAGGGAAAAAGCAGTATGAACAGAAGCTACCAACAGGCATTTCAAAGAAGGGGAAACACATCAGTCCACTTATAATCAGGGAACACCACATCAACATTACAGTGGGGTTCCATTCCACACCCACTTGTTGTCAAAAAAATGTTTAAAATGTGTCATTAGAAAGTTTAGGCAACCAAGCACAGGAAGGGTATTTTCTTCACATGCCATTAGTGCGCATATAAATGACTCCAAACATTTTGGCAAATTATTTGGCAATACCCAGTAAAACTGAAAGTGCACCTGCCCTGTGGTTTGTAATCCCACTTCTGCACAATCCCCTTGATGAGTCATTGCCCACGTGCCCAGGGAGATGTGTCTGCAGTGTTCACAGCAGTAAGGTTTGCAGTAGCAAAAAAAAAAAAGAAAAGAAAAAGAAAACCTAAACGTCCCTCAACAAGACAACAGATGCAGACACCCACTGAAATATTGTACAGCACTGAAAATGAATGAACTAAGGCCACAATGCATCAACAGGGAACATCTCAAAAACATGATATTGGGCAAAAATTGCAAGTTGTAGGAGAATACACGGAGTATGATAATCATTTATATAGTTTTATAACATCTAAGCCACAGTGCCTGTTGCTTGAGGGTGCTTGCATAATTCATGGTAAGCACCTAAGTTCTTTATAGAAATAAAACACTGAATTCAGGATGGTGTTACCTGGGGAAAGGGAGGAAGAAAGCTAGGATTAGGAAGGAGTACAGAGAGCTTTGACTGTAGTGACATACTTTATTTCCTAAGCGTGGTAGGATGTTCTTTCTATCCCTCGGATGCTTAATATTTTATTTAAAAATTGAGGGGAAAAAAAGAATTTGTTGGCATCAGGCAAAGAAGGAAGGAAAGGGTATCCTAGGAGGGAGGAAGTACATGAGCAAAGATACTGAGGGGAAATCGAGCAGGTAGCGTGGGGAAGCCATGAGAAATTTGGTGTGTAAACCACGTGCTGAGAAGGCGTAAAGTGAAGGCTGGAGACACTGGGGAGCGGGCCATGCAGTTGTCTTGAGTACCATGCTATGGAGGCAGGAAATTACCCTGCAAGCAACAGGGAGTTATTTAGGGGTATGAAGTGGGTGAGTGGTTCGATCCTCTAAGCGTTTGGGAAAGGCCATTCTCATGGCAGTGTGGAGGATGGATTGGAGGCGGCTAGGGTGGAGGAGGAAGCATTCTGGCAGCAGGAGACCAGGCAGGGAGCTGGGGAGTGGTCCAGACCAGAAGTGAAGGGGCTCTGAGATACAGGGAGAGGCGATGGAGAGAAGCTGCCTAAACACTAAGCATCCAATGCGTATTTCAAAACAGTTCTAATGCTTGTGGTGCATCCACATAGAAATAATTGCCAGTATGTGGCCGCCTTCAAGTTCAAAACACAAAGGCTCCAGCCTTCCCATGTGTCGCTAGGCACAGCTTAGAATGGCAGGTTCCAATGAACTTGGCTGAGTTCTGCTGGCCTCCGACACCTTAATTATGTGCTTATTGGTATTTGGAATGGATTGTGTGAGCTGCCCAGGCTGTCAGGTGAGAGCTGAATCTGAGTGATGGCCTCTCTGTCCTATTTCTTCCTAATGAGTGCACACCCTTGAGCGCTTAATAGAGAGCAGGGTCTTCCCAGGACAAATGGCCTTCCAGTAGAACAAAGCACTCTAAGGAATTAGTGATTTCTGACTTGTATTAACTGAGTTGACGACTCTGGACAAGGAAATTAGACATTTTGAATTATTTCCAAATTGGCTGAATTGTAACAGTAATTGCAAAGCAATGTCACAGAATCCCAGACATTTAACACTAGATATTGAACATTGAGCCCAGAGAGAAAGCAGGTCCCACAGCAGGTAGTGCAATAGGATTTCAATATAGTGAACTTTACAAAGGTGCTGGAAGGGCAGAAAGGACAAACGGGTGGTGGGGCTACCCAGAGATTAGCAGTTAACAGGCAGCTACTACCAACCAATAGCAGAGAGACGAAGGAAAGGAGTACGTGTGTGTCCCAGAGCTCAGGATGGGACACCACAGAGGGAAGGGCTATCCAGTAGGATCTGGACCACAGGGAGCTGGAGCAGCTGCTGGAGACCATCCCTGAAGCAGAGGCGGGGGCGAGTGCTAGAAACACCCTGTCTTCCCTTCCTCCTGCCCTTCAATCTGCCGCTGGCACTTCCCAATGGCTGAACATAACCAGGAGCCAATGGGCAAGCCCACCTGGAAAATGCATGCCTTCCTCCCCTGACCCAGGGCTCTGTGATATACAGCAAGGCAGGGAAAGGAGGGGGCTGGATCTTAGGGCAAACAGGCAAATGGCCGGGACAGGAGGCAACATTGAGTCAAGACCCATATATTGAAAGGAGGGAACCATGCAAAGATCTGGAGGAAGAGAATTCCAGCAAAAGGTATACGGAACATGCAGGATTGGCCTCCTCATCGAAATCCAGGCTTGTCACTGGCACTGGTCATCTGGTTGACCCTCCTCATGATCTGCTTTTGCCATATTTTCCCTTTCCACTCAAGTGTACCTCTCTGGTGCCTTCCAGCAAAGTGAAGTGCTTCCCTTCAGAGAGCTAGGGGAACATGATGGTGGTGGGGGCTGCTGGGCAGGCAGGTTACACTCCGATGTCGGAGCCAAGTCCATGACTCATAATTATACTTGCCTCCATTTATTGACCATTCACGCTGTGCCAGGAACCTTGCAAGAACTTGAAGTACATGTTTTGCTTTTTACAACATCCTGTGATGGGGGCTTTGTTCTCGCCATTTGACAGAGATGAGGAAGAAGAGGCTCAGATTAGTTAAGTAATTTGCTCAAAGGCACATTGTCAATAGCAGGGCTGGAATTCCTGTCTCTCATTCAATTTTCAAATATTTAATGAATGTCTACCAAGGGCCAGAATGTGGGGAAAAATTGGTGAGCAAAACAAGGATAAAATATATAGTCTCATAAGGAAGATGGATATTGAATAACCACAAAATTTCTAAGAAATTATGTTTATGATACATTTACTGACAAAATTATTTATGCCAATAAAAAATTGTAAGTCTAGAATCCTGCTTGTGCGTTTCTTATCAGTTGATTATTGTTTTCCATTCTATTAATTTCTGCTCTTATATTTATAATTTTTTCTTCCTTTCAATTTTCAGATTAACTTTGAAGTTTTTTCTAGAGACTTGAGTACATGATCACTTAGCTAGGTATAGAATTGTAAGTTTGCAATTATTTTCTTCCAGCACTTGTAAGATACTACTCCATTGTCTTCTGGCAGCTATTGCTACTAATGAGAATTCTTCTGGCAGTCCAATGATATTCTTTTTAGTCTACCTATCCTTTCTTTTTCAATTCTTTTTTGTCTAGTATTGATGTTCTGCTATTTTCTATAATCCATGTAGTTCTCATGGTTCACTTTGATCTGGGCACTTTTACCTTTGTTTATTTTTAGAAAATTACCTATTATCTATTCAAATATTTCTTTTCCATTCTACAAGTATTCTTCTGGAACCCTTATAATTTACATTGGAGCTTCTAAATATAACCCCCCTTTTTCCTACATTTTAACTTTTGCTTCTAAAAACTGTGTTCCAGGCAAATTCCTCAGTAGTGGTTTCCAAATCGGATTCTCACCCTAGAGCTTTTCCTTTCAATTATCTTTTTTAAAAAATGTGATGACCCTGTTGTTTATTTCCACAATTTCTAAGAGGTGCTTTTTTATATTCACTAGTCTTTTTATTTTTGCCTATTTTTGTTTAAGAGGCTCTCACTGAAACTCCTAAGCATATTAATTTTAAAGTTTTTGTCAGACTCTTCTGTAAAATTTATTTCATTTTTATTGATTTAACAATCTGATTACTGAACTTGCTGCTGCATTTCTTAACATTAGATTTCTTCATGATTTTTAAATTTTATTCAGTTTATTTAAAAAAAAAATATTTTGAATGGACAGATTCTTGTTTTTCTTTTATTTGTTATTTTCTCTCTCTACCTCTCTCCTCTGTCTAGGTGTTCTGAGCTGCCCCCCTGACAGTCTTTCGTGTTCCCAGTATAGGATCACATTTTCTGGTGGCAGTTGAGCATCTCTGTCCCATAGTGATTTAGGGTCATCACAGATCCAGTCACAGGCCGTGGGGGCCTTGGTTCAGGTCCTGGTCATAGGTTGACCTTGAATGTTCTCTCCCCACTTGTTCCCCAGCTTATCACACACCACAGCCCCAGGCAGAGGTCTGCCATGTGTTTGTACCGCTTCCTTCACAACTGCCAGGAGACCCACCCCCACCTGGGTGTGATCAGTCTTCTCACATGGACCACTTTCTATCCAAATCCCAAGCTTCCAGACCAAGAACCCCGCAAGTCTGCATGGTCATTGGTTTGCAGTTCTGTCCTGTTCTGTTTCTGGTTGCCTTAGTTCTAAGTCTGGATATGCTCTTTGGTTTCTCATCTTACAGAAATCGGCTGCAGGAATGAAACCATGAGGGCATTTGAAGCAGATTTCAACATCTTGACTCAAAGTCCTTTTCTTTCGTTAATCACATAAAATATAATAATAATTATTATTCTTATAAATGGAGGAGGGTGACTTCACAGTACGAAAAGGTTTACTGGAAAGAGAGAAAGAGAGGCTCCCTCTCACCCCAGGTCCCCAGTCCCTCCTCTACAGAGGTAACTCCCATCAAGAGTGTTTCACATCCCTTTAGAGACATCACCCACCCATGGAAACACCACTGGCCTCTTTAATGAATATTCCCTCTTGCAGACTCCAACCTAGATTTTCTCTGCAGAGAGACATTTGAAGCCACTCAAAACCAACTACAAGACCCAACTCTTGAAAATGAGCTTATAGAAATGCATTTTTCAGTTTACTTCTATTTTGAAGTTTAAAAAGAGAACAACAGTACCACCGGAGGCTTTGAGAATTCGGCTTCTATAACCTTGAAATGCATCAAAAGGCCAAAACTCCGGCTCCAACTTGGGCAGAGACTCATTTTCCTGTTTTGCTTGACTCAGAGCTCCCAAACAGTTGTTGGATCTTATAAAGGACATGCTTGGCCAGCCCTGGGAGAGCCTCAGGGTGCCAGGCCCTGTCCTGGCTATTTTCAAATGCCATCTCACTTAATCACCAGGACATATGTCATCTTAGAGAAGAGTGAAAAAAGCTTGGGATAGGCAATCTCTGGGGCTCAGGACCATGCAGACAGTAAGTTTTGCAGCAGGAAATTCAACTCAAGGCTGTGAGTAACAAAATCCATGCACTTCTGTTTTACCGCAGTGCTCTGATTGTGTAGGACCAAATTTACCTTGGAGCCTGAGGAGGGCACTTTGGGTCTCTACCATCCATGCAGACACAGTGACAGACCACTCTGGCCACCTAATGGAAGGGTCCTCCACGCTCATCCATGTGTACAGAGCTGGAGAGCACTTTCTTACATGCCCAGATCCAGTATGACCTGTGCATCAGCTCTGATGAAGAAGCCACAGAGGGACTAGATGCCCAGGGGAAGAGGCTATGTTCTGTCAAATATTGCCTCTTTGGCTGAGAAAGTTGCTAAGAAATGCCAAAGAGAGGAAACGAAGTAGCTGAATTTTTCTATTCTCCATAGATGCTCCTTTTGGTTCCTTTTCCCCCGTTATAAACAATGCTGCGGTGAACATCTTCGCATGTGCTTCCTTGACCTGTCATTGAAAGTTTCTCTAGGATTTATATACCCAGAAGAGGATTGCTGGGCCCACAGGATAGGAGCAGAGTTAACTTTTCTAGACACTGCCAGATGGTTTTCCGAATGGTTGTACCAATTTATTCTTCCATCCGTAGTAACATGTTCACTATTTTTCTACATCCTTCCTTATGTGAAACTATCAGACTTTAACATTTTTTGCCCAACTTATGGGTGAAAAACAGCATCATGTCTTAATTTGCATATTCCCAATTACTAAATGAGGGTAAGTATCTTTTAATACGTACTTTGGCCTTTTTCAGTTCTTCTAGAATTTTTTATACACATTCTTGGCCTACTTTCTTCTACTTTTATTGGACTTGCAAGATTTCCTCATATAATCTGAATTGTGTTTTGTTTAGTGTTTTGAGAACATTTTTCTCCTGGAGAGCTGCAAGTTTTTAAGCTTGTTGACAGTGCCTTTTATCATGCAAGTTTTTATTTTAATGTAATCAAGCTTATAAATCTTTTTCACTTATGATTTATGTCTAAGTAATAATTCCCTATCCCAAGGGTACAGCTTTATTCTTAAAAGCCATGTTTTCAAAAGTTTGCCAGTGCAGTCTGGAAATTTAGCAATTCTAACAGTTAGGGAGGGGTTAGCAAACTTTTTCTGTAAAAGGCCAGAGGATAAATATTTTGGCCTTTGCCGGTCCTACCATCTCTTGCAACTTCTCAGTTCTGCCATTATAGACTGGAAGCAGCCATAAACAATATGTAAATGAATGGGGAGGCTGTGTTTCAATAAAACTTTATTTACAAAGACTGGTGGCAAGTCAGATTTGGCCCACAGACATAGTTCACTCACCCCAATCTAGATCATCTAAGTCAAGTGTTGGAAAGTCAGCACTTTCTTACTGGCTTTATAGGTGCCCCGCCAAGTTTGTAGATGTTTGGGCAATTGTATTTGGAATTATATGTGCGAACAATTATAGATGAGACAGACCGGATTTTATTTCTTTGAGCAAAAGACCCACCTTCCTTTGTGCTTCACACTGACTCTGAACAGTTCTGTTGGCTAAGTCAAGGGCTAATAAGACCAAAGTTGAATATTTAGTTCTTCTGAAAGCTAAATGGCTTTAGACCAGAAGTTAGCGCACTGTGATCAGCATCGCGACTGCCTGGGAACAGTGTGCTTGGGCTCAGGCACGCTACCTAATTTGTAGGGCCCAGTTTGAAAATGCAGAGCCTCTTGTTCAGAAATTATTAAGACTTTTAAGATGGTGACAGCCAGGCATTAAACCGAGCATGGGCCCCCTCTCATTGCAGGACTCTTTGCCCATCCACGAAGCCACCCTGCTCAGATCACTTGGGGTGGGGGCTGAGTGAGGGGGTGGATGTCAACCTACATCCTGACCTTTGGGGAAATCACTGAAAGGTTGTGTCGATTGGCTGGCATATCCCCAGCATCCCTTTAATCCAAAGATTGGAGGGGGCTGGGAACCAGTTAGTACAACTGAGTCATTTCCCCAAATGCTGCATGCTCAACGTCAATTTTAAAATATAAGTTTCCAAAAACTTTGAATTTTCCCATTTGATTTTGGCTTTTTGTGGATTTTGCCTCAGCTGAAATCTGAAGCCCTGAGGATATCTATTTAAAGCGACAGTCCAAGTTTTGCAGCAAACAAATGGCATGTCAGGCATGGAGGTTTACAGAGGAGAGCTTAAAGAAAAATCTCGGTTCTGATGCAGCTGTCTTTAGTTAGCACATATCAGCCTTGGAAAGAAACTTCTGGGGGCTAAGAAGTAACTGGTTTCTGCTTTGGGGTTTTGTACTGAAACCCAGAAAGGAATAAATAGCATCACTCCAAAAACACTCCTGCTCAGACGTTTGATCTCAGCCTGGCAGCGGCTGCGGTGGGGACCAGCCCATCCACCCACCCACCCTTTGTGGGTGCTGTTGTGGGCTCAGTGAGTGCAGGGTTATTTCCAGACATTCAGGGCTGGATTGACCATAAAATCAACCAGTGAAACTCCCTCAAATTACAGTAGAGGCCCAGAAAGGGCAACGGGCTTGCCTAAAGGCACACAGCAAGTAAGTTGAATTGCGGAGGACTGAACCCCGGCTTCCTGCCTCCTGGCGCATGCTTTTTGCTCTTTCTCCATCACTGCTCTGCCCCCTTCGCCCTCCCAGCTTGAAATGTTTATCGGTGGAAACATGTTGCGTCTTTATTTTTGGCCAAGGCAATGGTCACCTGGGCTGCTGGACCACTCTTTATTCCTTGCCACTGATACTAGAGATGTACTCAAACAAGGCCCCCTGAAGAAGACAGGTGGCAAAGGGGTGGGGGGACAAAGAAACCCTTGTTACTTCCTCCTCCTGACCTCTTTTCTGTAAGGCCCATCAGTGTAAAACCTAAAAGATCTGCAACTTCTGAGTCATGGATGAGCAGGATCTAGTGGACATCTCAGCCCATCCCCGACCTGGGGCTCAAAGCCCTGGGCCAGCATCCGTATCAGCGGCTGCTCAGACTCTGCTTGGATACAGCCCCTGACAGGGAGTTCACTCCCGCCAGCTGAGCTCTGCACCCTTCACAGCTGTGCGCTGCTCCTTCATCCTTCACAGAGACTCCAGATAATTCATCCTTTCAGACTCTGAAAGAACATGGACTCTCTGGAAGAACATGAACTTCAGGGAGGCAGGTGCCAGAGCTGCCCCTTCACCACTTCATCCCAACACCCAGCCCAGGATAAGCGCTCCATACATATTTGACTAATAAATAATTCTGGTCTGTTCTGAGCCAAAATCTACCTCTCTAAGATGCCCCCCACCTCTAGTCTTCACTTTTTGGGTCTTTGGGCCTCACAGAACAACCATCTTCCACAGTAAAGCTCATGGAGTATTCTGTGCGCCCAGATGCACACCTCTAGCATCTTTGTGGTTTCCTCACAGTCTCAGGATGCACGCCTGCCCTCCCCTTCTGACTGGGCCTCAGTCTATGTCTGTCCTTTACGTGTGACAGCCAGGAACCCACCCAACACCCAGGTTGTGTTCATGGGCATAGACAGGTTCTGATGCCATTGCGTGGGTGTGTCTGTGAGTGTGTAAAAGTATGAGTGTCTGTGTGTGTTGTGCACACACGTCTGTGTGTGGGTCTCCAAGTCCTTTCCCAGATGTGCCTCAAAGAGAGAGCTGGATGTGGCCTCCACAGTGACAGTTGCATGTGTAGACTTGCCTCAGAGCGCCGAGCATGGCGCCTGCAGCCCAGGAAGTCCTCAGCATTGCTTAGTCATTATTGCAGTCACAGGCCAGTGCATGACTGGGGTTACTGAGTAACAAACGTCTCCCTGTTGGATGATCCATTTCCCGGAGAAAAGGAGTTTGCAACGTGGGGACGTGGAGGGTCCCTGTTCTAAGCTGAGTGCTTCTGTCCTCCGAAATCCACATGTAGAAATTCTAACGCCCAAAGGTGAGGTTCTAAGTAGGTGGCCTTATGGGGGGGGGTGATTAAGTAATGGAGATGGAGCCCCCGTGATAGAATTAGTGGTCTCCTGAAAGAGACCCCACAGCTCCCTCCCCCTTTCACCACATGAGGACACAGTGAAACGGCACAGCTCTGAACCGGGAAGAGGGCTCTCCCCCGACCATGCTGACAATGAGATCTCAGACTCCCAGCTTCCAGAACTGTGAGCAAGGAATTGTTGTTTCTAAGACCCCCAGTTGGTGGTATTTTGCTACCGAAGACCAAAGGGACCAAGGGAATCTCTTTCCTGCCACTTTGTAACCAGCAGGGATTCCTGTGAAGTGCACGACCCAGAGTTCTGTTCAGAGAGAACCCACAGTCTGTTTGGCACTGTGAAAAACAATTATATTTTATAGATGGGAGAGGAAATTGAATCACGGCACATGGAGTAAGGGCATAAATAAAGATTTTTCATACCATCTTTCATAACTCTGGGTGGGGGGGGTCAAAGACAAGTCCTTTCAAATGCCTCAGATCACCACTCAGCAGTCAGGACCATTTTCACATCTGCAAACCACGGCACTATTCCCACAACACTCTAGGCTAAGTGTTCGAGCTCATCTTTTTAGACACAGGCTCAGATGGGTTAAATGACTCCTCAAGGTCACGCAGAGCTCAGTCAGTAGTGGAGTTGGGACTCACACCAGGTCTGTCCTACACCAAAACCAGGATCCTCTTGCTGGGCCCCCAGGCCAACGCGGGACTTCCTCACACACCACCCAACAAAATGGAAACAACCTCAGCTGTCCTTGTGAGGCAATCCATATCCTGTTGCCAAGAGTGCTCACCAAATCACTCTAAATTGGGCAATTAGCAGCATAATTTGTGAAATGAGGAACAGGATATGCTCTGACCCCTTGAACTTCTTCCCCACTGATTCTAGCTGAGCATTCATTTATTTGGATGGGGTGAGAGACAACGCCTTAACCCAAAAGACCGACAGTCACGATTCCTAGGGAACCAGCTCTACCTGGAGAGTTAAGGTTTCCAAAATGGACTCCAACAAAATGAAAATAAGGCAAACAAGCAACTGGGAAAAGTAGGTAAGACATTCACCAGCAAGGGCCGGTATCCTTCGTACACAGAAGTGCTTACGAGATGGACAGCCAGGGGGATTGTGGGCTTCGTTATGAGTCAATGATTCACAAAAGAAGAGAGACACATGGCCAAAAAGCCTAGGGAAAAATATCCCATCTCACCAGGAAACAATGAAAGAAAACTAAAACACTAGAATGTTGTTTTCTCCTAATAGATTGGCAAAGATAATACCTAGTTCAGGTGAGGAAGCTAAGAAATAGACCCTACCCATGCTGATGTTGAGTGTTTCAATTAGCACAGTCTTCTGCAGCGCAGTCTGGCAGAAGGTGGAAGAGCCTTTAAGATGTGGGTAAATTTGACCCAATAATTATTTTAAGACTTTATCCCAAGGGAATTAGTCAAGAGGTAGGTAGAGCTGAATACACAAAGATCCTCATTGTGTTCTTATGTATAATACTGAAAAATCTGGAAAAAATACCCCAAATGTCCAATAATAAATTACTGTTCATGAAAGTTAGAGTACATCCATATGAAGGGATAATACGGCACTATTAGAAATCCCCTGCAGCAGAATCCCCGAGTCTAAGTCTGCTGTCCTCCCATGAAGGGAGGCTGCCCCTTGGAGCACCTCCCCCTTCCAATGCTGTGACTCCCCTGGGACAGCAGCAGCAGCTAACACCCCTGAAATGATGCAAGGCAGCGTGGGGGGTGGGGGGGGTCTGGGCCGGAAAGAACAGGGAATGTGGGCCAGAGTGTCCTACTGCATCCAATTTGGAGCCACATGTTTTCAAATATGAGGCTGATTAAATAATTGCCGCTTGCATATTTCATTCTTGTTTACTCTATCATCAACCCAACACGTGTCACTTTGAAGAAGACATGTTGATTATATGAGGAATGGTGCAAAGAGAAAGCCGGAAGTCCTGATTCTCTGGCCCTTATCAGCTGTGTGACCCTGGACCTCTCAGAATACTGCTTCCTCGTCTGAGACCACCCCTAACCTGGGGCCTGACCTAGGCAGCTGCTCAAGTAGCTGATTTGCTGGTGGCTGGCTTCCCTTCTGTGTAGTGTTCCCCGCCAGCCATCCCACTCCTGTGGGCTTCCACAGTCTTCAGCAGCAATGGGATCCCTTTAGCTGCTGGGATTAAAATAAAAAGGAAGGAAAAACACTTATTCACTCCACACACCTCTCAATCACTCTTAGCTTCAGAAGGGAAGTTAGACTCAGGGACGGAGTGGTTAGCCCCCAAACCCCTCCCCAATTCTAACAAAGTGGCAAAGGCAGGTCTTTTAAGCAAAGACATGATTTTCCTCCAGTTTGCAGGCCTCCCTGCTTTGAGAGTCCTGAGCACTTTCATGCGATGCTACCTGCTACTGGTGCCTCACTCAGGTCCCCTCTACCTGCCATGCAGTCAGAGCCTGGAAGCTGTGAGGGGTGGCTAATAACAACTCACAGCCTCCCCCTTCTCCCAAGCACCAACCCCCCTAAACCAAGGCCAATGTTGGGCCCCCTCCATGGAATGAACAATAGACGAGCCTCCTGCGTCAAGGTTGCTCCAGAGCTCCCCGCTGCGGGGTCACGGGGTGGCAGGTCTCCAGCAGAGACCACATTCCTGCTTAGCTCCTCCCCCACCCCATCTGCTTTCTTCACTCTTCTTCTCCCCAGAGCTCTTTTCCAACAAACCACTCAAACAAGCATGTCTATCTCGGGCTCTGCTTCAGAGAACCTATGCTAAGACCAGCTTTGATTTAACTCCCCCGGTCATTCCTGAACACTTCCTCTGAGTGACACACCGCATATGGGTAATACAGAGGCCATGCTTCATTCTTGGAATTTCTGTTCATTGGGTATAGTGTCCGAGATGGCCAGAGCAGAAGGAAATCAGTATTTCCCAGAGTGAGCTCTAAGGAGCAGTAATCCCGTGCTAGGTGGGAAAACAAATGGGATCCTGCCTGCACAGACAGTTAAGGAACTCTGGCTTAGAAGCTAAAGGGATCTCTTTACAGCAGGGCTGTTCATAGCCTTTAATACTCATTTAAATAGATTCTGGGACCCTAAGGCGGTGTTTCTCAACCTCAGCGCTGCTGACATGTGGGGCTGCACAATTCTTTGTTGTGGGAGGCTGTCCTGTGCATTGTGGGATGCTCAGTGGCATCCTTGGCGTCTACCCATTAGATACCAATAGCAACCCCTCAACACACACATTTATGACAAGCAAAAAATGTCACTGACATGGCCAAATGTCCCCTGGGGGGCAAAATCAGCCTGGTAGAGAACCACTGCCCTAGGAGAAAGGTGTTATCCACTAGATCCTTTTGTTTTTAAACATCTCTTGGAACTAGAATTCTTCAGAACACAATGGAAACCATCAATTGAAACCAACTCCCATTTTGTAGTAGAGGGAACTGAGGTCCTGAAAAGGGAGAGGGTCCACCCACAGAAACCAAGTGAGTCCATAGCAAATTTGAAACTCCAACCCAAGCCCCCAGCACAAGGCCAGGGCATGCTTCCTCAGAGGTGAGGGTCCTACAAGGTGGCACAAGATGAACCCCACAGGTGGGACCCAGTGCAAAATGAGAGGGGCCCAACCTGCCCCAGGGTCCCTATTCGGCCAGGCCTTTTCTATTTTCCCAATGATCTGATCCTTGCATTCATTTCCAGAAATACGGTTGGTTGGTTGGTTTTGCTGAGGACCTTTCTAATAAATACCTTCCCATAGACAGGGAGAAATCATGGTGAGTCAACAGGAAAGGCAACCACGGGAAAGGTCTGACCCCAGAGACAGCAGCCCCCCCACCCCCCCACCCCGCCTTTTCAGAGCTGACCAGGGCACAAAATCTTTTGTCCAGATGCACTTCACGCCTAAGCTCTGTGCGGCATGTCATGGCCGTGCCACGCCACAAGCACACACCTGTAGTTTGGATTCCAGCACAGAGGCGCATCCCGCAAGCTTTCAATTATGAAAAAGCTATAACGCAAGTCTCAGGAGAGGAGAAGTCATTAATTTATTCAATCTGGCCTCTCTCGCTTCTTGCTAGATTTTGAAAATTGTTATGTGTGTATGGGTTCTCCTCCACCGGCCACCCTCCCCCACCCCATCCAGGACTGTTCTTTTCAAAAACAGCAGGTCTTTCTCTCCTTAACCTACCTTGGAAATTAAGTCCCAGGAAAAGCCAGCATCCAATTCATCTCGCATGTTCAATTCTTACAATTGAAAGGCAAAATCTCCACTGTGCAGCATTAAAAACATCTGTGTTTTTCTTTCGACTTTTGGGGATAATTACCCCAGCTCATGTTGTGATTGCTAATTACTGAGCTAAACTAACCTGCTGAAGGGCTGGGGGGAGGAGTTCTTTTCAAAGCATCTTCCCCCAGAGCATTAAATCCTCTGAAAATGGAAACAGAAAATGTAGGCGTACACGCAGGTTGCCCCAGGCACCCCAGGCTGGGCCGCTGTCGGGCTCTGTGGGAACCTCGTGCTGGGGATTCCCAGAGCCGGGCCAAGACAGGAGGCGGGGGATGCGGCAGAGGGATCTGATTTAACCAAACCGCTGGACGTACATTCCTTTTTTTTTCATGAACAAATAATTGATCTGACTGAGAAGTTTCACGTTTTACAGAAACTGAAACCAACCAGGATTCCAGACACTCAACAAATCAGATTTTGTAGTGAAGCAAGAACCAAAAACAAAGTATTTTTTAAATGTTCCTTAAAGCCAGTGGTACCATCCTTTAAAAGCTGAATGTCTGGTAAATCCTGAACCAGAACCAGTGAAGGTTCTAGGCAGGAGTGCTACCAGACCACAGTCCCACTTGACATCAATGCCTGCTCCAAAATGAACCTGAATGGAGACCTGCAGTTCAAGCAGGATAAACCCATCGGGCACAACCAAGACCCAGCCCTCTAATAAATCTACGGGTCGGGGCAGAGACCAGCCCAGGAGGGAGCCCCACGTGCAGAGGGCAGCTGGGTCCTGACAGTCGGGCCCTTCTGAGCAGCCCCATGCCTCTGCCTCTGGAGGGTGCCTCTCCCGGGAGTGGAAGGCATCATTCAGCCTGCCAGTGCGGTACCACTATTGATTAAACGGCCGCATGGGGCCACGCAGCATTTAGGAAACTCACATACGTGACAGCGAAGGAATACAATAAAATCATGGATAGTTGAGGGAACCTTTCCTCGTCCAATCCTTTGTTTGTGTGGCTCAGAAATCAAGCTCTTGGAGGAAACACGAATGGGAGCGGCTAAGACAAGGCAACATTGCTTAACTTAATAGGCAGGTGGCAGGAGAGGGAAGGCGGGAGAAAGGAGTTGCCCCAGGCTGGGAGACTTGTGCAGAGAGAACTGCTCAGTGGGAATTTGGGGAGGCATCTCTGTGTCCTACTGGATTAACTTCCTCTTGTGTGATCCCAAGATACCCTAGTAAACATGCTAAGATCTTCCTCAGCACTTCTGGAGTCTAACTTGTGTTCTTGTGAGCTTTCCCTGGGCCAGCATGCAGGCACGGGCTCACCGGGTCCAGAAACACGGGAGTTATGTGGACATTTTCTCGTTTAACCCTCACAGTAAGCCTGCAAAGTAAGTGTTATCAATCCCCGCTCACAGCTCAGAGAGCCTGGGAAATGGGTCACCGTTACCCAACAGGGATTCAGCACCAACTCTGAACCACTGGGGCCCAGGAAAACAGAGCCTATTGACCAGGGAGAAAACGCAATCATTGGTCGATAAACAAACCCTGCGTGAGCAGCCATGGACATGAGGACACCCGTGGAGACAGGTGCGATTTGCTTCCCAGCCAGGGAAAGCATGAGGAAAGGCCAGTACGGGGTGGGCTGCCCAGACCCCAGGGCCCAGAAAGGATGAGGGCGAGATGGAGGGAGGAGGAGAGATGGCTTCCTGGGCCTGCCCCTGGAAGCCTGAGCATAGGCCCCTGGGAGCCTCGCAGCCACAGCAGACAGACCCTCGCGAGAGACCAGGTCTTCAAAGCTGCCCCCCAATGCTGGGAGCTTCCATCTCCTGACAGATCAATGGCCCCAGGGGACAATGTGGCTGCCATTTTGCGAAACCGAAGCCAACTTTGGGGCAAACGTTGGAACTTTTCTTCCATTGTTGCTCCCAGACCTGAGGAAACCAGATGCCAGCCAAGGAGTGCCAGCCTTGCTTCGCTTGGGGCAGTGAGCGTCCTGTATCTGGGTGCTGTGACTTGCGTGCCCAGCAGCCACCCCCTTTCCTTCTGTGGGTGCTGGCAGACTCTTGGGGAAAGAGCACTCCCCGTGAGACCCCGGCTCAGTGAGGCTGCCAGTCAAGCCTCCAGGCCACTCGGAACTTTCTTCCTGGATCTGGGAGTGAAGGGGTTCAGAACAGCCCCCCCACCCCCAAGATGAGCCATTTTGGCATGTGGATTATTTTGAGCTAAAGGCAATGAAAACTCTGCTTCCCCCACCCCCCTTAACAACATAGAAGAATTTAAATTAGGGTCCTCGCGCATAATAAGAATTATCACCAGAGATAACTTTTTATGACCTGTCTATAGGGCAGGCAGACATCTAATTACTGAACATCTGCTCTTCTTACCATCCTGCAGTGACCCTCCTGCCCTCTGAAGCCCAGGGCACCTTACCTCGTCCTTAGCTCAGAATATCATACGTATCTCACTTTAACTTCCTGTCTCTGAACCTCTCGCATACATTCGTAATTAAATTTGGTTATTTTTCTTGTTAATCTGTCTCATGTAGATTTAATTATTAAACCAGCCAAAAGAACCTTGAAGGTAGAGGACCGTTTCTTCCTCCGCTACAGAAGCCTGGGCAGAGTGCCTGCTATTCCGTCCCCCAAGCGTTCCCTTCCAGTCTGCCAGCTACTTGGTAACCATTCCTTTTCTGCTTATACCAGTAGGAGTTTGTATTGCTTGCCCTTGAGGAAGCCTGACTGGCCTTGTGAAGCACCCCGAGGCCTCGGCAGTGGAACCCAAAACCGTGGTGCTTCCATCACCAGGCTGTCATGTTCACTCTTCTTACTACCAGTGGGTGTTGGCGGCGGTGGGGGTGGTGGGGGCGGGGCCACCTTGTATGGGATCTCCTACAAGGCCTCTCGGTCCAAACTGCTTTGCCCAAAGTAGAGGAGGTAAAGGTAGCAAAAGAGAGTGGAGGTGAAAGCAGAAAACGTGAGGTGGGTGGGAATCCACGTAACATTCACCTGGATGAGGCCGGCACAGCATGAAGTTACCTGCTCACGATGAGGCCAGAGCTGTTATCCCCAGGGAGGGGCGTCAAGGTCCCTTGCTAGTCAGTGATGAAGCCACATTCAAAACCAGTCCAGCCCCTGCTCTGGCTGCTCTCCTGAACCCCTGACCCCCAGACCGTGAGTTCATTCAGCTCAGGGCAGTTCAGCTCTCCATCAGTTCACCAGTGCCCACGGGAGGCTGAGGACTGGGCCGGGAGATAAGCCTCACAGCTCCCGCCCTCATGGGAGCCAGGAGCCAACATTTGGTGCCCACCACCCTGTCCTGCAGGAATTTTCTCATCTAATCCTCCCAACAGCCTGTGAGGGCAGGATTACTATCTCCATCTGATATTTACAGCACTGAAATAATCTCCCTGAGGTCACCCAGCTGGGAGACGACAACGCTAGCATCCAACTCCAAAGGCATTCTCTTGCCACTGCCTCCTTCCAGTACAGAGCAGGTACCCCCAGTGAGGTTCAGAGGAGAAATGATTCATCTGGTCAGGGAAGGCTTTCTGGAGGCGGTGGCATTGATGGATGGGGAGAATCTCAACAGCTGCAGACAGGCAGAGAGTGGGAATTCAGGCAGAGGGAATAACCGGGGTACAACAGCTAGCCAGCCCCCAAGTATGGTGGGAACCAGAGGTGGGACCCAGAGCTCAAGACCAGGCTGTGGGAAATGAGGAAGAAATGAGGGGTGGGGCGCACCACCAATGGCCCGAACACAGTTGAGCTGCAACACAATTCAGCAAGGGAGCCACTGAAGGGCATTGATGGAGAGAGCAGGCCCTGTGTTGTGGGCAGTCTTCACACACACACTGTCATACACACACTCTCTCTCACACTCAGGCACACTCACATATACATACACACACACTCACATACACATACATACTCATATACTCCCACGCACACTCACACCTCCCAGCAGGGGTAGGGTGCCTTCTCCCAGAACGACAGAGCAAGACCACCCTGGACGAAAGCCTGTGCCAACCACCACCATTCCAGCCAGCAGCACCCACAGGACCAGCCCACTGCCGGAAGGGCAACCGCAGACCAGCGATGCCCGAGGAATGCAGTGTGCTCAGATCCCTGTGGTCTCTAGGCTCTGACCAGTGTCTGCTTCTTTCCTTCTCTCTCTTTCTTTTCTTGCTAAGTTTCAATTTTCAAGAGGGATCCCTAAAGAGCCAGAAATGCCCCCTGTTCCCAGGGGGCCTAGGAGAGCAGAAGGCAGATGGGGAGGGAGACAACGTGAGGGGTCCCCCTCTCCCTGTGGACCTGTTGCCCCTGGTCCCTCCTCTGTACAGGCTTAGGGTGGGGAACACATCCGGGAGCCTCACAGTTCCAGTGGCCCTGGCCTCACTAATCTTCACCTTCAGCCCTGTCACCTTTGCCCCAGTTTTCCTGCCTCGAACTTGGCTTTCAAAGCAGAGCATTCCACCGACAGCCTACTCCCTTGGCACAAGGCTCATTTGTTTTCTGTGGGAATTTTGATATGGGTTAAAAACCGAATGTCCAAGTCAGCAGTCTCAAACGTTGACAGCTGGGCGATGTTTGGTCAACACTTTCATTTCTGTATGGGAAAACAATGCCCAAGCCTACATTGAAATCTCTCTGTCCCCAGGTATCTGCTCTGTAGGACGGATTCGAAGATGCCTGGAGGGTTTAACAAATGGCTCCAATGTCAGGGATGCTTAGATTTGAGCCCCCTTTGCTACAAAGTGCAGTCCCTGGGCATGTCCATCCAAACTCATTCTATCAGAAGTACGAGTCACCCATTTTACAGCAGAGGAAACTGAGACTGAGATGGATGAAGCAGCAGCTTGAATAACACAGGGTGAGAGGACACGCTAGGGTTCAAAACCAGCACACCTAACTGAGGTTCTCACTCTGCCCCACGCACCACCCCAGCCCCATGCCAAGCTCCCCGTCTGAGCAGGAACACAGCCTTTCAGCCGAGGGTTTCTGCCCATGGCAGGCTGTGTTCTCTGCCCCTGATGGCCAAAAGCTCACATCCCCAACTAGCCCTGTGTGACCAGCCACATTCACCTGGGGGGTCCAGGCTGTGATGAGAACCCGGTGTGTTGTCCACCCCATGGCAGGTGACTCATAAGAGGAACAGTGACAACCAAGAGCACATCCAGTTGGGGAGTCAGGGACAGAATGAGGAGAGACTAAGTCTCCTTATCATAACCAGGCAGATGTGTCCTGAGCCTCCCCTGGGACAATGCAGCCCCAAACACTTTGGGTGCATTTAATCTGCCCACTAGCCCATGAGGAGGGTCTCCACTCCTGACACCCAGCGGAGCCACCCTGGTGGTATCTGTGGCTCTGCCGAGGCACAGACCGCCCGGGCTAACCCTCAGGGGCCAAGAGAGTCCAATTCTCCATCCCAGTGACCTGAGGCCCACTGCCCAGGGAGGTGACAGCAGAATGGAGGAGCTGGACAACATGTCCCCTCAAACTCTTCATTTTGGATGCACTTTCCTCCAATGCTGGCGCAAGCCACATTCTCTTCTTACCCCAGGAGAAATTACAGACCTTTCACAACATGCATAGTTGTCAGTGCCGTTTCTAAGAATAGAGCCAGGCTCCCATTTATAGCTCCCGTATTATATGTCACGGTGCCACCCTGTGCTGTTTTACATGTGAGCCATGGGGGGGGGGGGCGGGGGGCATGCCAGGGTGTCACCATTTCCAGAGTAAAGAGAGAGCCTGGAGCGGAGGGGGGCCAGGGCCTCGTACTTCTGGAGTGCCACAGGCCACAAGTTTGGAACTGTCCACGCTCCCACAGGGACAGCGGGGCTGAGCCCTCTCTGTGGGACAAGGGCACCTGTGTGATCCAGACTGGCAGGGTTGGGGGTCACGTGCATAAAGTTCTACTTAATAACACCCAAATGAGTTCTCTAACCAGACCGTTATAAAGCCAGCAAAAGGATTAGTTAACAGTAACAACACTGATGAGACAAAAAAGGCAAAAGAGAAGCATTTGTCAGAATATGACCACATGCCATACAGCCACAAACTCACGGAACATGCATCATTTAGTTTGGTACTGTGGACGAAAAAGGGATTCTATGAAAAGTAACCTCACAGGGTGATCTGGTCATAAATTCCTAACTGGGCAGCTCATGGTGGGTACATATAACTGTTTAGTGAAAGGTTTATCTTTGCCTTAAACAAGCCTGTCCATTGTTTCTGCGCATCTAGGTTAACACACCTTTGAAATGCCTCTTTTTCAAACCCCATGGAAGAGTAACCACCCTCAAGAGAGCACACACTCTTAAGGGTCCTGTTATCCGGTCCCTGTCTTGCTTTCTTCCCCCTTCATGTAATCTTTCTTCCTTTCCGTCTTTAATTTCAAACCTATATAAGAAACTGCAAAACTGTCATTCTCTGGAGCATCTGAGATCTTGTGTCCCAGATATTGTCATCAGTTTAGGCTCAAATAAACTCTTATAAAAATTTTCTACAGGTCTGGATGTTTCTTACATTGACAGTAGTCACAACAGCTGGTGAACGCACCCACAATCCCCATTTCTCAGGTGAGACTCAGAGGTTGAGGTGACTGGTCATGTGTCTTGTGCGGAATGTAGCTGGCACTCAAACACAAGTCTGAGTGTCTCCCAAGCCTGCCTGGCGACCACCATGTTAGACTTGTCTGTGATGCATGTGTCTCCCTGAGAATCCCAGTGCACAGAAACATGCAGCAACCTCCGGAGATGGACGTTCCGCCCTGGGAGCCTCGCCTCAAGGGACCTCCGAGACTTAAGCTGGTTCAAATGTTTCTTTGGTTTCATTTTATGGATTGTTTTTCTGGATTCCTTACTCTTCTGTGTCCCACTCTCCTGATGTCAGAGCAGTAATTTCCTGCCATCATGGTTTTTATGTGAACTGCAGAGAATTCTCAGATGGTGTGGGACTTTCTCTGGGGCATTGGTTCTCAGTGTTTCTGTCACTTGTGGTCCTGTTCTGACTAATGCACAGAACCATGCAAGACTGAGCGCAGAGAAGTTCTGTGCTCCTTGCTTATTATGGAAGGTGTTGTTTTCTGTATCTCTACTGGGGCTGCCGTTTTATTGCCTGTGGGGGAGGAAGAAACTGTCTTCTGCCCTTCTAGGTTTTTCCGGTTGGTCTAACAATTAAATCTACATGAGAAAGATTAACAAGAGAAAATAACCGAATTTAATTACATACGCACATATGGGAATCCCACATACATGAGAAGGTCAGAGACAGAAAGGGAAAATGAGGCATCTATGGCATCCTGAGCTAATGGTGCAATAAGCTGCTTTGGGCTTCAGGGGGAAGAAGGTCACTCTCAGGAAGAGAAGAAGAGCAGATGTTCAGTAATTAGAAAGTTTGTCCTGCCCCATAGATAGGTCATAAAAGGTTATTTCTGGTAATAATTCTTATTACGGGCAAGGCCCCCAATTTAGATTCTTCTAAGTAGTTAAGGGAGGGGCAGAAGTTTCTTCTGAACCTGCAGGGTCTTAATTGCCTTCAGCTCAAAATAATCCACATGTAAAAATGGTTCATCTTGGGGAGGCCTGTTCTGAACCCCCTTCATGCCCCTCCTGGCTTTTTGACAGCACGTGACCAATCTCCTTACCCGTCTTCCCCTCACCACCTCCCTGGTTTTCTAAGACATCTTTGCTGGACCTTCACACCCCACCCCTGGTCACTGGGATGCATTGGGAGGGTGTAAGTCTGCACAAGAGAAAGGGACCACCTTGTCTTTCCAGGATCTCACCTTCTGTTGCAAGAAGCAACCCTGCAATGCTTTAACCTTCTAGAAGACTCCTCTGGACACTTTGTGAAAGACATTTTCAGTCAACCTGATGACATTTAAGCCAGCAAATTCTTGGCAAGTTAAGACATCCCTCCTGATCGAGGAGTGCTGACAGTGTCTCAATCGTGACCTCTCAGACCAGGAAGCCCTGGAGGGGACATTTTATGGAAATGAAGCCCATTTTCACATGAGGCTGGGAGGTAACACAATGGGCCAGAAATCCTCTTTTTTCTAGGAGAAAATGCAATTAGGCAGATTTTGATTACATATGAAATTCTAAAACGATCCTGCAGCCTTTTCTTCTCCTTTTTTTTAATATGTAAGCAAATGAAGCTCCTTGCACCTGGCAGCAGAGCAGAGCGAAGCCCTGGAATCTTAACGCGGTCCAGGCTCTAGGAGGTCAGTGAGAAGGAGGTGGGAGAATTGGGATTCTGATGGCGTCTGCCGGTTGGTATCCAAATTTCAATCTGGAACCAGTTGACCTTGAGGTGCTTTCAGGAATGAGGAAACATCAAAACAGAGAGAGGGCTCGGTTCCAATTGCACAGGCTGCTTTTGCGTCAGAATGGGAAGACAGGGTGTGGCGATTATATGCTGAGACCTCCATATCTGCCCAGTTTTCTTTCCCTCATTGCTTCCACAAGGATTTCCAGAAGCCCTTCCCCACCTACAAATAGCCTTCGTCCACTTAATGCACCATCCCCAGGGGACTTGGCCTTGGAAGGAATCATGTGCTCATTGGGCACTTACTTCCCTACCGTCACCCTTAACACATGACAGACAAAACAACTGGAGGGTGACGGAGTGACCTGCGAAGTCCATGCAGCTAGGAAGCCTGCTGGAGGCAGGATTCAAAGTCAAGTCCCTTGCTGTGAAACCTTCGGTCTTTCCTGCACGACACGCTGCCTCACCAGAAGAGATTAGGAGAAGAAAGTTCAACAAAGGAATGTGTCCCTCATGGTGGAACTTTTGACCTTGTGGCTCTTGCGTCAAAACAGGCCAGGAAGTGGGAAGGTCAGCCTTGGGCCACTCAGGTCCGTTGAATCCAGCACGTCCCTGGGAGGCCCATGGGGCTAGGTCCAGGCTGTCACCTCTGAGGAGCATGGTGAGAACTGGCCTCTAAAACCGACAACTAACTGCACAGCTTTGCAGTTTGCAAAACAGGCTCTCGCATCTCATCCCACAGAATTCTCACAAGAACACTGAGGGGGATGGTTATGCCCACTTTGTAGATGAGAAAACTCAAGCGCACAGAGAAAACAATAATAGGTTGCTCTCAAAGACTTTGTATTCCTCTCCGGCTTCAGCACAGTCAAAAAAAAAAAAAAAAAAAAAAAAAACTATTTTTTGACTAGTTATCTCCAGTACCACTTCCGACTTCATCAGATGACTTATGTTCCCCAAAGCATATTTTAATGTTTACAAGACTGATTGGTTCCAACTCCCAAGGATTCATCACCAAACATCAAAAACTGTGTCTTTATAAAATAGAAGGAGGGGAATGGAAGGGATCCACTTACACTTTAAAGGTTTGTTGTGGGTTTTTTTCCCCTGCAGCCAAGCATAAAAAGTTGAAGGAATCTGTTAACATATTGATAGCTTTGAGCAGTATTTTAAATTAGCTTTCCCTTCCCCTCCGTATGTTTTTCCATTAAATTTAAATAAATTAAAGTTCACCTTTCTGGAAGAGATATGCTGTGGCCTCCTCAGGATTTGAGATGAGTTTATCAACCGGGTCCACACTGTCAAAAATTCGTCAGCAACCTGCGGTGATGGGCGTCCAGTCACCCACCCCTCGGGGCCACATGAACACTTTATAGAACACAGATGTCACCGCCACCTGTGGGACCAGCCGGCTGCTGCCTCCACACATGGATCCAGATCCTGCTTGTCAACTGTTGGCCACAGAGGACTGTCTGCTCCTGTCACTGAGATGCAGAAGGACCCCTGGCCTCTGCGTGGGCACCTTATTCCTTCTTCTCCGTCCTTCACCCCCCACCCCCATGAGTACACACCATGAGATGAGTTAGAATAGTTAAGACATAGTCATGACTATTGCACCCCTCACCATTCTTTCTTTCCACTGGAGGTCGGAAACCCTACTGGGATGAGCTTTGTGTGTGAGGAAAACTCATTTTCCCTCTACCCTTCTAGGTTTTTGGCTCAGTCTCCCTAATCTAAGAAAGACAGATTAACAGGAGAAAACAGAATTTTGATAGCATGTGTACCTCCTGTATACAAGGGAGAGACCCGGCAAAACTGAGTAACTCCCCATAATGGTGCAAGCCACCACCTTAAATACCACCTTCAGGTGTGATGGGAGGTAACCCAGGAAAAGCACGGTAAAGGAGGGGAAGGTTGTTATGCAGATTTGATATAAGTCCTTGCCTTCTCCAATGATAAATTTCTAGATTTAGTCATTTCTAGATTTGGTATAGAGAGGGAGATACCCTTGCAAATAGAGATTTCCCTTATAAGTGTACATTTCTCTTACAAAAGGGTAACTTCTACTCAGTTTTTAGAGCTTTTCCTGTGTCTGCTATTTTTAAAAAATAATCAGCTTAAAATAATCCTTATGCCAAAGAGATATATTTTAGGGTGACACATCCTGCTCCCCTTCAGCTTCATGAAATAAGTGTGTTGCATAAGAGCAGGGGCACAGCGGGCTTCCAGCTTGACTGTACCCAAGGACTCACTCAGGTTCTATTTGCCTGTCTCTCCCTCTCCCCTCTGAGCTGTGGCCTCCTCCCCAGTGCAGATAGGCAATGGGTGTCAAGACCCTTTGTGAATCTCTTGACTTGATTATTGATGGGGCTTAATCGGGCTGTTATGAGACAGAGGCCACACTGCCACCAGGGTCCCCTGTGTGCCCTGAACAGACCAGACCTCCAGCTCGCGCAGAATGCCCTGGAACCTGCAAACAATCACACAGCCACTTCTGTTGACCTATGCGGGGCCCTGGAACCTAGGGGTGAGAATTTGAGCCAAGTCGACAATTACAGGACACCTCTGCGGTCCTCTCTGATGTACTCATGGGACAGATTCCTAAAGGGGGTCTGACCAGAGGGAGCAAAGTGGTTCTGAGAGAAAACCACCAGAAGTGAAGAACTTGACTAGTTGGTCAGACTGAGTTGACCAGTGGCCACTTCCTTCCACCAACCCCCTCCCCCAGCAGCGCCTTGGATGACGGTAGAGGAATGAACCACTTCACTAGGAGCCACTGCTGGAGGAACCACTCTCCAAGAGTTGGTGTCAAGAAGGGGACAGTGGTGAGGCACAGGAGGAGCCAAAACACCAACACAGAGGGGTGGGCGACAGGGATCTGGGCAGGGGAGCGAAAGTCTGAGAACAGCAGAGAACAGTGGGCAGTGGGCAGCAGGAAGGTGGAGGAAGGGTGTCTGCAGAGCAGGACCTCACAGCTCTAGTTACACATGGGGACCCCACCCCCACCTCGCACCTTCCAGAAGGAAGGAATGGACAGAAGGACCTCAGGGAAGACGAGCTCTCCTGCTAACCCAGTGTGGAGAAATCCATACTAAGATTTGTGGTTTCGCTGCAAACATGACTCATTTCCACCAGGAGGTGAAATTTTTTTCAGACATACTCAAAATAGTATTTCGGGTTCATCTGGCAATATATCTGGTGTAACTAGCGTACATGAGTCTTCTAAATAGATGGACTGTATTTCTAACGTTTCATTCTTTCGATTTATACCTAATGAGTGTGTGTGTGTTGGCAGATGAAAGGAGGTCTCCACTTTCTCCCAGTTGCCCACACCCTACCAAATTCTAGTCCTGCTGGAGTGACAGTGTCACTGGTATCCCACAGACTCTGGGAGGCTGTCATGGAAGGTGGGGGTTTGAGCTCTAGTGTCTCAGCCTGGTCCATGGTCTACCCTGACTGGGATGGAGGGAGGGTGGAAAAAAGGAAGGAAGGAAGGAAGGAAGGGACATAAATACAAGATTTTCCTCCCAAAATTATTTAGAGCATTATCTTTAAACCCATGGCTCTAACACAGTGACTATTGTGTTTTCTAGTTTGCATTTTGATCCTTTCCTACCCACATGTTAATTTTGCATTTATAGCTAAAGAGTTAACAGTCTTTCCACACATGAGGTTGGGTTTTTTTATCTCAAAATTTCCCTACATTTCCTCATATACATCGAATGGCTGAACATAATCCACCAAGTATGTAGGGCAGAAAAATTTTCCCTTCTTCCCTTCTAGGTTCTTTAGCTGGTCTAACAATTAAAATGACATAAAACAGGTTAATGGGAGGAAAAAAACAAATTTCATACAGATGGGAGCCCCATAGACACAAGGGCCAGTCGGGCAGTGGAGGCTTATGTGCCACCCTCAGCTAAGGAAGGGACAGGGGCCTGGGGCTTCCGAGGGCAGGAGGGTGATTCTCAGGATGCTAAGAAGAGCAGATGTTTGCCCCGCCATACAGATAGGTCTTCCGTATAAAAGGTTATCTCTGGTAATAGCTCTCTATCTAAAATTTTTGAGGCAGTTGAAGGAGAGGTCAACGTTTTTCCTGAGCCTGCTGGGTCTCCATTGCCTTCAGTTCAAAGTAATCCACATGCCAAAGTGGCACCTTTTGCGGTCACGTATTCTGCTCCCCCTCAAGTCGATGTGTTCCAACACCACTGAGCTCTTTTCTTATTTCTTGGACGTTCCCGTCATTTCTGCTGCTCTCTGTTGTGCTTTGCCATTAAACATACCATGTAAATGACAATGAACATCTTCACAAGTGTGGCTTTGTGAGTTGCCGATGCTGGAGAATGTGCTCAGATTACAGAAGTGTGTGTGGTTCTTGTGCCGTCCACCATTTTGCTTTCCGAACATACATACCATTGATTATGCTACAAGCATCAGTGCATGGGCCCATTTCATCCCAGCCTCAGTGCTAACCCACAACTGTTCAAAATACCCAGTTCTTCAATGAGTCCAAAAGAGTATCCCCAGCGTCATCTCTCTAGTTATTAGCGATTTAGTCCTCTCTCATGAATGAATTTTGTTTTGTAGCCTTTGCTGGGATATCTTTGGGAGTCTTGTTTTTATAAATTTCAGTGAGCTCTTTAGATATTCCTGTATTATATTTTATTAATTGTTTGTCAGTCATATTTTGAAAAACATGTTACTTTCATTTTGGGTGTAAGTATTCTCCCAGTATGTTATCCTTTTTTTTTTTTTTTCTGTGATTGTCATTATTTGGAAGTCTGTAGACCGTCCCCACTCAACTCAGCCAATCTTTGTCATTGGGGTTGTTTCTATTGCTCGTGGGATGAGTAATTCATCCCCAGATCTGATAAATATTCTATTTTCTATTCTGCTAGTTTATCTAAAACTTAGGCTTCCATATTTAATACTTGCATCTGCCTGGGCTTTATGGGGTGTATGGTATTCTGGAGATTCAAATTCATCTTTTTTTCCCAAGCGACCATCCTATTTTCAATGTAAGAACACTCCTTCCTTAGCACTTGCTTTGGAAAGTGGCCTGTATCGTGTTAACATTTTTCCTCCTTGGGCCTATTTCTCTGCGCTGTCCCACCGTCTGTCTCTTGCGCAGGAGCCAGCTCTCAGGTTTCAGTAACTTTGCTTAATAATATGCTCTTGGGGATACAACTTCAGCTCACACCCTCTTCCTCTCCACCCCTCACTTTGTTGTGCTTAATTTCAAGAACATTCTTTGAAATTCTTGCCTATTCACATTTTTCACATGGCCCTTCAAAGCATTGATTTTAAAACATCTTTTGGGGATTTTGATTGGAATTGTGTTGATCCATACATTAGCTTGGGGGAGGAGAGACATATATTCAATATTTTATCTCACTGACCAAGAGCATAGCTTCTCTGTCCATCTCATAAACTCCCTTTTCAAAGGAGCTTGAGTGATTCCGTTTGAAGGGCTGTAGTCTAGTCCCAGCTCTGCCCATTTCTGGTGGAAGAACTCCAGACGAATCCTCCTCTCTCTAGCTGGCAATGACGGGCTGAACAAGTAAATTGCTTAAGGACAGAGCAAATCCTTTGTTTTCTCTCCTATAACTGACCCCGTGCTCCCTGGGTCAGTTATAGGTTGGCTTCTTTCTTGTTCACCAGGGACACTTGGTTCTTTGTTCGTTAGCCCTCTTGGAAAGAGCTCTGCTCACCTGCCCCGTTGCCTACACTCCCTCTGTTACTGGAGACCTCCCTACCTGCCACCCTCTACCTCACACCCGAGTGCTGCCACCGCTCTAAACTGTTCCGTGTCCACCTGGATGACCCACATGGATGACCTGGCTCACAATTCCTCAACCCTATAGCCTTCGATGACTTGAATCTCATCCACCCACTCTCATCACAACCCTGAAACTGCACAGCCTCTAAAACCACAAATTCACACCACCTTCCATCTTTTCAGCCCACTAGCTCATGTGACCTACTCCAACTGTTCTGCGACCTTGTTGAGATCCCCAAACCGCTGGCCCTTTCATTGTCTCACTATCCACGTGGTCCCCCATAGTCACTCTCCTTATCAGATCAGGTAGAGTTAGCATCCTTACGACCTGCGGACACAGCCAGAGCCACACAATGAGCCCTGAGCCCTCCCATGTCTGCATACACCACCTGCTTCTTGTTGCAAGAACCTCCCACTAGGGCGACAGTCTGATCTTTGTGGGTCTCCTCCTCTTTGCTATGGACCGAGCTGTGTCCCCCCAGATTCGTGTGTTGGAACCCAACCCTCAATGTGATTGTATTTGGAGACAGGGCTTTAGGAGGTAATTATGGGTAATTGAGGTCCTAAGGGTGGAGTCCTAACCCGAGCGGATTGGTGGCCTCATGTGAGGAAGAGAGTTCTCTCTGTCCACAGCACACACCAAGAAAAGCCTGTGAGGACACAGAGAGAAGGCGGCCATCTAGAAGCCAGGAAGAGGGCTCTCCCCAGAAACAAACCACCCAGCCTCGTGATCTTGGCCTGCCCAGCCTGCAGAACCGTGAGAAACAAAGTTCTGTTGTTTAAGCCACCCCGTCTAGGATATTTCGTTATGGCAGCCCAACCAGACTTAGAAACTCCCTAGGAAAAAATATTAAGAAATGATATTTTATAACTGCATGGGCATGAAGATAGGCGATATTGTGTATTACAACACTTCCTTCAACCTTAAAGTTCTTTTTTTTTCTTCTAGTAATAAAAAAAAAAGAAACCTTTTTATGAGTCCTGAAAGTATCTTGGGTGCCGGGCACAGGCCCGTGAAGCCTAAAGTATAGATCGGTGCTGCCTCCAGCTCTCAGCCTGAGGGTTTTCTTGGGCAGCTGCAGGGTGTCCCCTGCACCTGATGGCTAGTGCTGTTAAGAGCAGCCCCAGCTAATGATGGACGGGAGTTGGTGGATAAGTGACCCCAGCTTCCTGGCCACCGGGTAGGACCATTCTGAGGCATGTTGTGGTGGTCGCCCAGAGGTCTGCACTGGAACTGAGCCCCAGCTGCCCACAGTGGACACCTGCTGTCAGCACGCCTTGAGCTGTCTTTCCTTCCTTGTCTCGCTTCCCCACCCCCCTACCTGTGCTTTTAGGTATCACCGCCCAAATCAATGCTGGCTGTAATAGGTCTCAAATCCTCGTCTGAGGATCTGCTTTTGGGAAACCCGACTTCAAAGGCAATCATCTCTTGCAAACACAGTGAAAACGATCATAACCAATATCTATATAACGAAGCGACCAAAGTCACCCTCTCTCTCTTTCTCTCTGTGAACGAGGTTGCCTGATGTTGTCTACACATGCATGCTTTTGGCTGGGGGGTTGCTTTGTGGGGCCCTGCCCACTTCTGCGCCCCTCTGTCCAACTGGGTGTGTTTCCCAGGAGTAGGACGTGATGGTCCCAAACCTGTCTGCACCAGTTGTATTTGTCATTGTAATAGTGTAGTCTTATTGCACATGATTTAAGCCAATGAAATACAAGTGCAAAAAGAAAGCTGTTCCTAGAAAAGCTAAGTTGGACACATGGGTAAGACTAGGTCAAGACAAGTTGCCAAAAAGTTTATCAATCAAATGAGAGGGGTGTTGCCATCTGCAAGAGCATGAAGAAAACGGTAAAAACCCACAAGGAGTCTGAGTCATACTGCTCCGGAGTATTTAAATTTTCTTTCCATTTAAAAGTCAAGTGAAACTAGAAATTGGAGATGATATGCTGGGAACGTAGCTGTGGGGGGAGGGGACCCCCTCTGTTTTTAGGTTTCCAAACCCCCCATCGCCTCTCCCCGAGATCGGGGTCTGGGAAGGATGCTTCTCCAACCCACACAGGATCTGGCAGTAATCGTCCCGCATTTCCCCCAATCCCAAGAGTTCTCATCTCCCCCGTGGTGAAAAACCAGGTCAGCAAGTAATCATCAGAATCTATCATGAGGCCATGACCTCAGCCGACGAAACCTCCAGGCCAGATTCCCCCTCTGCTGCTGAGGCCAAGACCCTAATGTCCCCGTCCACCATCCACCTGAACAGGGACAGGAAGAGGGATAAAGGAGACTTTCAGACAAGCATCGCACCCACCTAGTTAACTCCACCCGTCCTCAGCAGGGCCCTCTAGACGCTCCTCTGCCTGGCGCCTTCTCCTAGTCCTTTGCAGCCCAGTTCCTGGGCTCGCAGAGACATTCTCAGTCCCAGCAGCCAGTGGGAAGGTCGGCTCCTACCCGCGCCTCGGGGTGCCCTGCATATGTCTGGCACAGTCGTGGGCACACAGCACACGCTCCATAAATGCCACTGGGGAAGCCACCTGGTGAGTAAGGAAGACGCCTTCCAGCTCGAGCTTTCTATGCTCCTGTGACCTTAACGGCCTTTTCTTTCAGAGGGGGCCCTGTTCCTGACCTTACTATCCAAGTTTTCCCGCAGGCCCCAAGCGGGACCATCACTCGAGGGTTCTCTGACAGCCCTGGAATCTGCAGACGGCCACATGACACAGAAGGAAGAAGGAAGGTGGAGAAAGGAAAGGCAGTGGCTGCTTAGGCCCAGTGTTCTCCATCTCCTCTGTGTTCTCAGCCTCTGGACTCAGGGACGATACCAGACTTGGCCAGCAGGAGGGAAGAGAGGGGCACAGCCGGCAGGGCAGTCAGTGATTGTGCTCACCTGGCCCTGCAGGGGCTCACACGGGCCTGTGGGTCGCCTGGCGCCCAGCCAGGACCAGGGTGCATTCTGATGCTGGGGGCAGAAGATGGCAGAAGAACCCCACTCTGGGGGCAGGTCTCCAGTTTCAGAGATGAACAATGGACTCAACCTGTGATGAGCGTCCGTCCTGGGCCAGGCCAGGCGTATTCAGCGCCCCTCCCAGCAGCCTGAGAGCTGACGCAGCATCCCATCACAGCTAAGCTGGAGGTGCCCACCTGGCAGATCCACACACCCCGCCCAGATGAGGTCTGAAGAATCCTCTGCTGTTTTCTGCCATCTCAGCTTCTGAGGGCTCATCCCAGGCCCAGTTGTTAAGCCCCTCGCTTTCTGTCTTTTGGGTCTGGCTACCCCCAGGGTGTAAGCTCCCCGTGAGGGCAAAAACCACATCTGCCTGTCTGGTTTTGTGTTCCAGGCCCACAGCCCAGCAGGGCACCCTCACCAAGTCTGTGCTCAGGTAGCACCTTCCAAGGGCCCCACCCTGAAGGCTGAAGACAACACCTCGTCCACAGCTCCAAGATGTGAGCTCCTCTCACTTCAGGAGGCCAGAGAAACCGACTTTCATTTCCTTCTGGGGGCTGTATTGACCCGTCTGCAAGCCCTGACTGTTTGACCAAATACACAGCACATTTGAAGACGGCTGTGTGGAGATACTTTGAAATTTTCCCCATACTGTCATAAAAATTAAAAATTCATCTCATGAAAAATAAAAGGCAAGTGTAACTAACAGGGGAAGGTTTGTTGGCTCAGTTGCCTGAAAGCTGATGAGGAAAAGCTTAATGCATCGCCAGAGAGTGTTCCCACACCGACCACGAGAGCCTCTTACCTAAAAATCTGGGATCAATACATTTATATCTCCCTCCCACCTACCCCCTGCAGGGAACGGGCCCCAGCTGAGACCTGGCTTTTTCTCCTTACCTGAGGAGATGCTTTCAACTCCATTTGCATGGAGGCAGTCCCTAAGCCTAATTTTCATTCCATCTTCTCCCTGGTAGCCCCCAATAATAGCTTGCTGGGCTCACATAAAAAGGTTGGAAAGTTAATTCTCTTGGCTGTGCCCACTCCCTCCTTATGAGCTGGAGATAGGACCAAAAATCACATTACCCTAAAGATGATGGATACGCGGGGTGGCTTCGTGTCATTTATGAAACGTTGTATGACTTTGCACTAAAATTCAAGCAGTGCCCACAGTCCTGTGACCCCACGTTTCCCTCCTGTAACCCCCATCATTCATCTCACTAAAATAATTTTATGACACTTGTCTGGGAGTGTATTGGTCATTGAGCAAAACACATAAACACACACACAGTGGCTTCACACACCGAGGCACGTGACAACATCACTCAAACCCTCAGGACCCTCGTGCCGCTCGAAGTCTCCCACACAAGAGATTTGTGGTCCAGTTCCCCACTGTGGAACGGCCTTGCGCTGAGCAGACGATATTGCCCTGAGCCTTGACTTTGTGCCTGGCCACAGGATTTGATTTGGCCAAATGGGTGTTGTTATCAAACTCAGCAGGCACAGAGCCTGACACGGGAGTGCACGGAGGGGTCCACTCTCCCACTCTGGTGATCTGGGAGCAGCTGCCCCTTCAGGCCAGGCCCCAGAATGACACACACGGAGCAGACCACACACCCTGGAGGCTGCTAGTCCAAGTAGGATTCGTGACATACGGACACACCTAAATGGCAGCCTGAGACCCAAAGCCCAGAGCCAGGAGCCAAAAGTCCACGGAGTCCAGCTGAGTTGTAGCTGACCTAAAGACCAATGAGAGTGACAATAACTAATTGTCATTTTAAGCTACTAAACTTTGGAGTGGTTTGTTATGCAGCATTATTGTGGCAATAGCTGACTGATACAATATCCAAGCTCATACAAAGTCTTGACAGACACTCACGCCATATACAGGCACTCCTGCGGAACACACACCTTTGCAATATACATAAAACGTCACCATGCCAGGACCCAGGATGGTCTCCCCTGCTGGCCTGTGGTCACATCTCCAATGCTTTCAGAGCCACCACCTAGGAATTGTCTGGTCTTCCAGAGGCCAGTTTTATCTGTAGCATCCATTGCTGTGTAGCTCAGAACTCTGCACCCTTCCCCTTGTCAAGTTGTCCTCACATCCTTTCCACCAAGAAAGTGTTGCTTTCGAAGCCCTGGTAGCTTACTATTTTTCCCCCTCCTGCCTCAGTTGTTGAACGCCTGTCAGACTTGCGACATCTTATTCTCCTGAGGGGAAAAATTATAGCTGGATGTATGCAAACGAATTCACAGAACATGTATCTTTCATGTTCTTGCTGTCGGCGGCCCCTCTGATGGGTCTGCTTTCCCGGCTGTCATCACAGCTGCTCCATCAGTGAGCTGTAAACTGCTCAGTCCTTTTATCAGAGGGCAGCAGGAGCCCCCACTCTTGGTCACACAGTCAGTGGAGAAAGAAAGTCGGGGCTGGAAAAGGCCGGACCCTTCCTTCATCTCAGAGGCTGGAGGAAGGGAGCTAGGGCCCTCTGCAAGCTGGCTTGGGGTGAGCAGGCTTCCCAAACTCCTGACACCACAACTCCAGCACATAGGAGGAGTGCCATGTTGGGCAGGCCTTAGAGGGGCCTTGGAAAGCCCGTCAGCCTTACCTGGACCCCTCTTAGGCCCCACCCTGCTAATGAGGATTGGACGCTCTCTGCACACAGGACTGTACCCTGGTTCAGTCGGGAAGTATTTGTTGATAGGACTTTGTGCCAGGCCTAGGTGGAGAGACACCATGAAAACAAACCAGGACAATGTGTGTGGTGAGTGCAGATGGGCGTACTCCCCCTACCGGCCCCAGGAAGTGGAGGGAGGGCCACCCTGACAGGTGATTTTTAAAAGATTTCCTAGCAAATCATGGGGAAAGGCATTCTGGGGACAGGGAACAGCACATGCAAACAGCTGGAGGACGTGAGAGTCTGATGAGTCTGGGGAAGGCTGTGAGCACGGGGCTCAGGAAGACGGCTGAGGCTGCAGTGTCAAGGTTTCTCTAGAACTGGACTAACGGTTTGGATGTTTCTGATTGGCAAAAGGGAGTCCTGGAGAGATTTTAGAAGGAAAAAGGCAGCAGTGCCCACTGGCTTTGTCATTGGATGCTCCAGCCACAGGTAGAAGCTGGACCACTAAGAGTTGGGCTCAGCAGCAGGAAAGGCAGCGACAAAGGTTCAAGGACAAGATGACGAGGGCCTGGCCTCAGCGTCAGAGGGAGGGGCCGGAGCCAAATTTCTCTCTCTGCCTCTGCCTGCCTTGGTTTGCTCGCCATCTGTGAAGGTGAGCAGGTGTCCCCTGCTGGAACTGAAAAGCAGCTTACCCTCATCACTGCTTCTCCCTCTGCTTCATCCTCCGCATTGGGACTATCACATCCCGAGAACAGTGACTTCAATTTGGATTTGCCTCTTGGATTCGTCTCTTGGCCAAAACCTTCATGTAGGCCCTTATCAGCTCAGCGGTCCCTATCTGGGGGCCTGAACCAAAGCCCAGGCCTCTGGGTACTTTCTCCTCCTTGGTACCTGCTTCTTTCTCCTGCATCCAGTGAGCTTTTTGAACAGCATAGCACACCAAGGCCTCACGGGGCTGGGGGCTGTAAGTAGTAAACAGCACAGAGCGCTCTTGCCTCCAATGGGAAGGCAAGTGTTAAATGCATCACTGCACAGTTAGCAGTGCACCCACCTGGGGGGAGGGGCAACCAAGAGCCCTGTGCCGGGGCAGCGTCTGCAGGGAGCTAGCCCTGAGCACAGAAGGCTCCAGCTGGGACCTGGAGGCTGCCTGGAGCCCCTGAGAGCAAGAGGCAGCACGTGGAAGGTTCTGGGATGGGGAAGAGCTTGGAGAAGTAGGGACACATGGGGCAAGACCAGGCTGGAGAGAGGCTAGCAGGGGCAGGGTTTGGAGGGTATCTATGCCTGGTGAAGGATCCAAATTCTCCCTAAGAGCAAGAAAAAGTCACTGCAGTGGGTTGAAGTGTGGCCCCAAAAGATAGGTCCACCTGGAACTTCAGAATGTGACCATATTTGGAAAAAGGGTCTTTGCAGATGTGGTTAAGGGTCTAAAGATGAGATCATCCTGGCTTAGGGTGGGTCCTACGTCTAATGATGAGTGTCCTTGTAGGAGACAGAAAAGGAGAGGACACCTGGACAGAGGGGAGAAGACCCCATGAAGATGGAGGCAGAGACTAGGGGGCTGCGGCCACAAGCCCAGGAGTGCCTGGGGCCCAGGAGCTGCAGGAGACAAGGAGGGATGGTCTCTCAGAGCCTTTGGAAGGCTGACACCTTATCCCTCTGCCGACACCTTGATGTGGGACTTCCGGCCTCCAGAACCGTGAGGGAATACATTTCGGTTGTTTTAAGCTACCAATTTAGTGGCAATTTGTTTCAGCAGCCACAGGAAATTCAAACAGTCATCAGCAGATGTTTAACCACGGAGGGCTACACAGGGGACCAGCGGGACACGTGCAAGCACTCAGGTCTTACCATGCCTGCCCACCGTTGTTAATCTGGTGACTTTCCAAGCCCACCCACATGGTGGAAAGAGCTCTATGGGTCTGAGGCAGGTACTATGGCTTAAGAAAGGTTCAGCACCTCCTGTCCAGGTGTGCGCTGGGTGGAGATCGGAGCTGGCAGCGCCCTCAGGCAGGGATAGGCCGCTGCAGGCAGCCATGATGTGTATCCAGCCAAGTGGGGTACCCCAGGAGGGCCTGGATTCACCGCCAAGAAATACAGGGATCACAGGAGAAGGAGCAATCAATCCCACACCATTCCAGAGTTAGAGAGTAGAAGGAAAGTTGAGATTGGTGGTAAGCCACCCAGAGAAATCGAAACATGAACAAGAAGAAAGTGCTTGTTGAATTCCTGAGCTGGCTGGCGATGCGGAGCCACCAGACCCCACACGTGCAGTCTCAGGCATACGCTATCTTCATATAGGACATCAAAACTGACCCCCAGAGTCCCTCCACGTGGGCCTCACAGCCAGGAGTCAGGGAGGGCAAACAGTCCAGAGGCCTCAGTGGGACAAGTCAAGAACTCCTTCAGCCTCAGTTTCTCCATCTGTGAAATGGGCACAGGATATCTGACAAGTCCCAATGGAGAGATATTTTGCTTCTAACCCACCTGTTTCTTCTTCCTCATTTCCCCTCTTTAGTCTGGACCCCAACATCTCACTCCCGCAAACCTCACCTTAAACGTCCACTCCTGGCTCCCGACCACAGACTCCAGATTCATTAAAATCTAGTCACTTTCATAGTTAGAAATGATTGAGTTCAACAGCATAATTATTTTAAAAATAAAAACAAACCAACCACAACTATGTGGCAGCAGCAATATATTTCACCCTGCTCCCCATTTCCAGAAAAGCCTTCATTACTGTTTCCAAAAATACATGCCCAACACTCGTTAAAGGGGGAGTGGGGCTGGGGTTTCTGGGCCCTGTTCTGAGCAGAAGCCTGTCATGCCTGACTGGGCCACCGCGCCCGCTCTAATGATGTGTTTACGGAGCCATCTGTGCCTGAGGGCTCCAAGGTGGTGTTGCAGCCCATGACCAGGGACCTGCACTCACAACTTCCGGGGAGGGGAGCCGCACTGCCTGTGAAGGGCAGCCAGCACTTTGGAATTCACTCCAATTTCTCTCGTGCTTCCTCCTCTCATAGAAGCCTATCTGGCCCTAGAGAAGCAGGGCGGGCCCTTGCACTGGCCCCTGACCACTGAAAATTCCTCTGCTACTCTCCACTGCCCAGGGGACCCTGAGCCCTTCCCCAGGCCCATGCCTGGGGTCTTAGCTTTCTTTCCACTCTCTGTCCCACCCCAGATGAAGTCCTTGTCTTGTGTGGCCTGAATTGTCCTAAGAGTCTTCTGGAGCTCACCTGCGAGGCCTAAATGATGCATTTCCATGGGCGGGGGGTCCCAGGACTGGGGGATGCTAGCAAGGTGGTCGAGGGATGTATGTTTCCTATCCCCCTAGATTTAGGGTCTAAGCCATGGTGACACCTCACAACACAGGCCATGGCCTCTTACACTCAACCTCCCCATCCTCCAGCCTGGCTTTTTGCCCCAAGCTGTCCTCTGCCGCCCACTCCACCATGCCTACGCATGGGGCTGCTCAGCTGTCCATCCTCCTGGCTTGCTCCTGCCTCTTCCTCTTTGCTTTCATACACCTAGAGTGCTCTCCCAGTCCCCACACCCTGCCTCCCATGGACACCCAGGGCTGACCTTCAGCACCCACTTCCTGGGCATGTGGGCACAGTCAGCCCCGTTTTCCCCAAGGCCTGGCTCATGCCAATTGCACCATCACCTAATCACAGTAGCAGCCCTCTATGAGCACCTACCATATCACATCAACCCTCTGAAGTAGATGCTGCTATTACTATCCCATTTTAAAGATGAGGAAACTGAGGCCTAGAAAAGTGAATTCACTCGCAAAGCCACCAGCTAGTAAGGGGGGAGGTTGGGATGCCAACTTCAGACCATCTGGGTGTTCTGACTTTGCTGGTTCCACTTTGCTCTGCTGCCTCTGGGATACCCTGGCCCGAGAGGGCATGTGTGCACAGGTTTGTGCACATAAGTGTGTGCAGGCCCGTGGTAATGGCACCGGGACTTCTGTTTATGCCGAAGGCAGCACCAAGGCACAGCTCACCTCAGGACGGGCTAGCAGGCAGCAACCAGCATGCCCATTCCCCAGCTGCTCCGACCATAGCAGAGCGAGCGATGGAGCAGACCCATTGTCCCTGAGCCTTCATTCCTCTGATCACCAGGCCAGAGGGGGCTCAATTTCACGCTCCCAAACCCCCAGGAAAAGCAAAGCAAAGAGCATTTTGCTCAGAGCTCCCACCCCCGATTCTCAGGCTGGTCAGGACCCTTTCACTGCAACAAGAGGAGGAAAGAGACCGCCAGTCAATAGCTTAGTGTTCACTGGCTGTCAGAGGAAATCAAAAGAGATGTTCTCACCGAGAGCCTGGCCTTTCAGATAACTCATGGTCAGGATGCTGTTTTAAGGGCAGGGAAGCGTAAGTTTCAGGTATTATATTTTTAATTCTATCTGCTATAATCCTCCTTGGAGCTGAGGTGCATGGAGGCTTCCCCAGGTGTCTCACTATTGTAAGGCCACCAGGGTGAGCAGGTGGGAGGGACCCCGCTAACCTGAAACATTTTTATGCAGGGCTGCCAGGCTAAAGGGGAGAGTCAGGGGCCTGGAAGCGTGCTGCCAACAGCTGTGGATGGCACTCAGATACGGAGATGGGCAACAGGGCAGACACAGTCAGCAGAGATCCTGCCTGCCCTGGGAGGGACCAGCTGCTATGGGCTTCTGGGAAAACCCCCACACGCTCTGCCAAACCCACATCTCCACGATAGTGCCAAGAAGGAAGAATGTTTACTGAGCACTTCCTGCATGCTGAGCTCTTTATGTAGATGGTGTCATTTCATCCTCCCAGTAACCTGGGACCTTGGTCCCATTTTACAGAGAAGAAAGCTCAAGTTCAGAATGGTGAAGAAACAGCCTCAAGGCTACATAGCCAGTAAAACACCATCAGGAGTGTGTTCAGCTGCAAGTATAACAAACATCCAACCAGCAGTGGCTTAGAAAACAGGGACAATTTTTCTCACACTCAAATAAGCCTGGAGGTAGCCAGCAGCATGTGGCAGGAAGGTAGAGACACTGAGAACCCTGGGAGGGGCAGTCTGTGCTTCCAAGCCTGGGCTGGACCTGCTTTTCTGGGAAGAAAGGGGTCTCTGCCTAAGACCTAAATCAAGTCAGTGTTCCACAAGGTGTTGGTGCCGCAGCATGGGCTCTGTGTGAGTCATACTAAAGGGGCAGGACCCACCAGAATGGGCAGCCACTGCAGAGCTGAAAGTATCATACTTGCAAACCCCTTGGAAGACACCTTCCCACAGCTGCACCTTGAGACCCTGCCCATCGGTCAAAGGCATTTCACCCCTTGCTGTGCCCAATCCTGCAGGAGCCCCCTCAACCTGCTCCCATACCACTGGTAACGGCCTCAGGAGCCTCCTGAAAGGTTCTATTGCTCCTCGAAGGCTGGCATGGAGTCACCCACCTGCTTCTCCCCCAGGGCCTGGGAGGGAGCTGCATACACAGCAGGTCCGGTCATTATGGCTTGTTCAAGCTGTCTCCCAGGTACAGCTCAGACGTTCGGCTCACGGGCTGGCTTAAGGGGAGGCACTAGGCAATCAGGAGCGTATGTTCTCATTACGTTAAAAAGATGGCATGTGTACTGTATGATAATTATTGAAATAGTGACATTAAGGTAAAGAAACATAATGCTCCTATCATATTTTGATGGATAGATTTCCAATCTTTCCTCACACAAACCCAGACGTAGATTTTTGTTTTTCAACAAAACCGAGGTTCTAGTGCTCATTGTGTTTAGTCTCTTTACAGAAACATAAAATGCATCATAAATATCTTTGTGTGTCAGTAATCTGTTCCCTTGTAACATTCTCAGTGGATGTACAGGGCTACACTGCACGCGCCCTCATAATTTCTACAACCCACGCCCCGCCTTTGGCTTTCAATACATTTTTTAAGGATGTCTCACTATTGTAAACCACACTTGAACAAGTGTCCTCATAGATCCATCTCTGGACACATCTTGAATTCTTTCTTTCAGTTCAATTCCTAGAAGTAGAACTATTAGGTCAGAGGGTAAGTATATTTTAAAGGCTTTAGTAAGTGTTGCCAACTTGCCCTCCAGAAAGATTTGAAGTTTGTCATCCTACCAGCCGATGAGAGTGGGAAACACATCTATTTCAGCGTGAGCCATGCTCTTGACTCTTTCCTAGCTTAAAAAAATTTTTCCCTCCAGGAGCCCTAGTAAGTCAATGACTCTATTAATTTCTTGTGGGTGAATAATTTATGAAACCAAAACACCACTTGTAATATTGTAACCTGCTCAGACTTGCGACAGGGTCCCTGTAAATAGTGGGCAGCTGAACTCACACAGAAGAGGCATAATGCTTCTCTCGCACATCTGGACACACTTGGGACGAGATTGCAGTTGGGTTTGGGGAACCATGCCAGTTTGGGGCCTCGCGGGGGATCTCCCAGTTTCTACAGTGTTCGTCACATTTGTGGACCCAACCAACAGAGGCCTGTTCCACCCCTGCCAATGCAGCAAGACCAATGAACCACTGCACCTGTTGATGGATTCGATGGGCCGACCCAGACGTAAGGGGATCTAACTTCAGAACCCCAGAAAGAGACACCTGGAGATGACAGATGTGGCTGTCCCTAGGATGGCGGGCCCTGAGCTACTGTTTTTTTGGGGTTTCTGTCTATATAAACAATTTGAGTCACCCAAAATCAATGGTCCAATCTCATATAGTCCTAAAAAGAAAAAAGAAGAAAACACCAGAAATGCAAATCAAAACCACAACGAGACATCATCTCACACCTGTTCGATAGATATCATCAAAAAGACAAGAGACAACAAATGCTGTCCTAAACGTGAAGAAACCCTGGTGCGCTGTTGGTGGGATTGTAGATTGGTGTAGCCACTCTGTAAAACACTATGGAGGTTCCTCAAAACATTAAAAATAGAACTACCATATGATCCAGCAATTCCACTTATGGGTATTTATCCAAAGGAAATGAAATCAGGATATGGAAAAGAGATCTGCTCTCCCATGTTCACTGTAGCATGATTCATAATAGCCAAGATATGGAAACAAACTACGTGTCCCTCAACAGATGAATGGATAAAGGTGTGGTACATGTATGTGTGTGTGTGTGTGTGTGTGTATGCAATGGAATATTACTCAGCCACAAGAAAGAAGGAAATCCTGCCATTTGTGACACCATGGGTGAAGCTTAAAGGCATAATGCTAAGTAAAATAAATCAGACAGAAAAATACAAATGCCGTTTGATCTCACCTACATGTGAAATGTAAGAAAGCTAAATTCATAGATACAGAAAGCAGAGTGGTAATTGCCCGGGGCTGGGGGTGGGGGAAACAGAGAGACGTTGGTCAAAGGTTATAGACTTTCAGCTAGAAGGTGAGTAAGTTCTGGGACTCTGAGAAACTCTGGCATGGTGATTATATTTAATAATACTGTATTATATTCTCGAAAGTTGATGAGAGTAGATCTTAAATGTTCTCCCCCACAAAACAGAGAGGGTAGTTATGTGATGTGATGGCCGTGTTAGCTAACATTATGCTGGTAATCAATTTGTAACGTAAGTGTATCCAATCAACGCACGCTACACTTTAAACTTACACAATGTTATATGTCAATAAAGCTGGAAAAAATACCACACCAGCTGGTAGGAACAATCCCTACACCAAGTCACCCTCCTGGAACTGGAGTCCCAGGGCTCCTGGACAACCCCATCGGTGGGAGTCCAGAGCTCCTTGGGCCATCTGGTCCAGCCAACAGGTGTGGGGTAAGGTGGAGGGGCAGAGGGTAGAGGGATGCAGAGATTCTCAAAGGAAAGAAATGGGGTTCAGGGCCCACGCAGGTCCCTGTCCAGGCTTTGGGCTCCTTGCCCAGATAGCACTGCTGGCCCCAGCTGTCCCAAGCACTGGAGAAAGATTTAGAATGCTTAAAGAAGGCACTCTAAAAGTCTGGGTCTGGGTAGGGCCCCGCTTGTACAGGTCTAAGTGTGGTACTGATGATGGATTTCCCTAGGAGACCCACAGTGGGTAAACCAACTATCCCTTACCTGACAGGTAAAGCCAGGCACAACATAGCTGGACATTTCCTGGCTGCCCGTCCACTCTTAACCCCGCTCTGTGACCCAGGAGGCTCATCGCTGTGGTGTGCGTCAGCTCAGCTCCCTTGCCTTTGGCTTGGGCCAACGGAGGCACAGGCTAGAGATCAGAGGGCGGGAGCAGAGAGGCCAGGGTATTTATTCCTCCGGTTTCTTCCCAGCCAGGCCACAGTCTGAAGGGCACAGCATGTCTCTTCCCAAAGCTACAGCCCTTACCAGGAACCCCTTCCTCCCTTGGAGGTGGCAGAGGCTTCTTCCTGCGGCCGCTCCGGATGCTGCCCCGCTTCTTGTCGGTTTCCTTTCATCCTGCCCACACGTCTGTAAATGGACCCTCGTGTAACTCTCTTAGATCGCTGCTTTAAATATGTTCCCTCCACCGCCTGCCAGAGCCCTGATTGACTTCTTCTAAGACTGAGAAGTAATCTTGCTTCCTCGTTAGTCCCTCCTCACCAGATGTATTATACTACAGTCTTCTCAGTGCTGCTTCTGGGCTTCTCACTCAGACACTGAACGCCCGCCCTCTGCTAAATGCTGGGGGGACAAGGGTGACTCCCCATGGACACAGCTCTCCATCACTTCAGGTCTGGGAAGAGGTGGGGGAGAAAGACAGACATGCGCTCAATGCCCCCCAGTGACCAGGGAGGGACTCGAGTGCTGAAAGGGGGGTGGGGGGGGTGCTGGTAATAGCAACACATGAGGGATGGAAGGACCTGGGTATTGTGGGTAATGGGACAGCATTTAGGGCAGGGGGTGCATCTGAGGCAGGCCTTGAAGAATGGATAGATTTTTGTCATAGAAAGATTGGTGAGCGTTCCACCTCCATCCATGGAAGATGTTGAGAAGACAGAGCCTGGAGAAGTGGCTAAATCCAGTCTATAGGGAACTAGGAGCTTAGACTTTTCTTTGTGGGCAGCGGGGAGCCAACGATGATTTTTCAGGAGAGTAGAGGTGACAGTTGATTTAAATAAGTTTTTCCTCCAACCAAGGTAAGATATTTGTGCATAACCTGAGCAGTATAAATTGTGGTAGAATTCCACATTTACTTAAGAGTCCTATAAAAGTACTAAAGAAAAAGTGACAATATTTTCTATAGTTCATGAGAATTAACAAACCAAGGCTGAACTGTTTTGTTTGTTTTTTGTTTATTTGTTTTGAGACTGTTGTTTTTAAATATATGTTGTCTTCTTCATTTCCAGAAGGAAAATAACTAGAGAGAGACCTCCTCGAGGGCCTATGCCCTTTGCCCAAAACCCTCAGGCCATTTTGACCTTTGCTCAAAAATGTCCACTTCCAACATCTGTGCTAAAGCAGGGACTTGTTCCAAAGCCTTGAATTCCCAAGACCCTTGGGCCATAGAAAGCAATTAGGGACTCATGCAGAATTGAGGGGGAAGGTGCTGGAGCTGCAGTCAAAAAGAACCAGACCCCATTTCATCAAAATCACCATCGTTTTCCCATTTGTTGAGGCAGACAGCTTAAAAATTCTTTGATGGAGAGGAGTGGGTTCTGCTTGAGGGCTACCTCATCACCCAGGGGTGGGGAACAGGAAGATACCAGCCATGGAAGGAAGGGTCACCCAGCCAAAGGCTGCAACTCTTGGGTCTCTCTGAAAACTAGCCAAGTCTACCTGGCACCTCCATCACAATCTCTCCATCATGGGGAGAGATTATTTTGTCATGACCTACTGACTCAAGTCTTGTAAATCCCAGAATCTGAGACTAGAGTAGCTGGGAGGGGTATAAAAGAGCCATATGATATAATCAACCCCCCGTCCCAATCTACAGATGGGAAAGGCTTTACCCTAACCCCCTCCAGAGCTTTCTCTTCTCACCTATGACATCTCAGGGTCCTCACTTTCTGCTTTGACCACAGTGCCAATGGCTACCACACCCTGTATGCTCCATGCCAGGCACTGGGCTAAGGGCACTACGTGGTAACGCTGGAAGGCGAATTGAATCAGCTTGTCTTTCGTGCACTCAAGGAAACTGTAGCTTAATAACTGAAGCTCAGAGAGGTTACCCAACTTGCCTGAGATCACACAGCTGCTCGCCGTCGTAGCTGGGACCTGAGGCTTGCTTGGACGCCCACATTACTTCCACTACGTGACACATGGTGTTCAGGTTGTGGATTCAATGCAGTGGGTTTCTAGAAGTCAGTCTCTTACTCTAGGGCCTGGCAATACTATCCTTGTATCCCTCCTGAACCAAGGAAAAGCCGTCTCCTTTTGGGCCCTTTGCTGACATTGAGGACAACTAAGCAAACCACGTGGGCCAAGGGATGCTTCCAAGCACACAAATGCACCCTCAGCCTTGGTCCCCAAGGCACTGCTGCTCTCTGCCCTCTGTGCCTCCGCCCACTTGGCTGGGAACCGTGACTCTGCACTTACGCAGGCAGGCCTCCCTTCCACGTGCCCAGCACGTGAGAGCCTAAAGCCACAAGGGTGCTTGTTTCTGCCTTCTCTCCCCTGGAGTCCAGGGACCCCTCCTGCACCGAGAACCTGGTTGTCCTTCTGAGCCCTGATTTTTTCCTGTGGCTCTGGATTTGCTCATTCTCCTTCCCTGAGCCCCAATTCCAGGGGCTTCACGCTCCTAACCTGGGGCCTGTCCCAACAGCACTGGGGGCACCCAGGCAGGACAGAGGCTGGACAGCATGGGTTTTGGAGGAGCAGCATACGAACTGTTACTCTGTCAGATATTAGCTTTGGGGACCTGGGCCAGCGACGTGACCTCCCTGAGTCTGAGTTTCGGTTCCTTAACCACAGGCGGCTGTTGTGATGGAAAAATGAAATAACATGTGTGACAGTGCTTTAGTCCAGGGCAGGGACCCAACACTTCAAATTCCTGTTTCCTTTAATATGTGTCTCAAAGGAATGCAAAAAGGATTGAATGAAAACATAAAGTACCTAGCGCAGTTCCCAGTGCCAGCAGACACTCGGTAAGAGCGGCCCTTCTTCCTCTCCACTGCCTCATTCTTCATTTCAGTTTTGTTTCAGGGCAACAGGGCGGGGCTACTTGCCAACAAATGACAGCCTGTCTCAGAGCTGAGGTGGGAGAGGGTGGGGTGGGTGTGGGCTGGGCAGGTCAAAGCCAGGCCCAGGAGCTCTCTCCGGCCCCTTGCCAGCTGGGATTCTGGGATCCTGGGCTCAGTGTGGCCCTGAGACAGCCAAGCCCAAAGCTTTTGAGCAGATGGCGCTCAGTGCACGGAGCCTGCAGCCCACTTTCCATCACTGCCAGTCCTCTGAGAAGCCTCCCAAACCTCCCTCCACTCCACACACTGGTCTGTAACTAAAGCCCATTTTGTCCGTTCCATAATCTTGTACTCTCTAAAAATAAAGCCCAGGCAGCCAGATCACTGAGAAAGGGGACCTCTGGGTTAGAGGGCAAATTCCTCCTTTCCTGCCTTGGTCTAGGGGTCCCAGGGGAAACAGCAGGGCTGGGAGCCCCATCAAAGCTCCCGCATCCAGAGGGAGCCCCAGAGAAGGCGGGAGAGGCCGTGCTGCTAAGTGGGTTCCCACATGGATGGACAGCCAAGTTTCAGCCCATTCTTCTCGGCACTCCTTCTGCTCCTGGCTTGTTTCCATCACCCTGCAGACAGCTTTGACAAAAGGCCTCTTTGCTTTTGCCCAGTCTCCCTCACAACATAAAACCATTGACTGATATCAAAACGGTCACCTCACTTGGGCCTTCATCATTTTTCAATTTTCCGAGCGGCTGCCTCCAGCACGTATTACAGAGGAGGACAGCAGCGGCATGGGGGCAGCCGAGAAGGTGTCTGTTCAGCCCTGAGGTTTGTCACAATCGCTCATGGCGAGGTCCCCTTTAGTGATTGACAGCCTTCTCCTAGAAGACGGCTGACCAAGGCACGAAAGCGTATGAGTATGGAAACCAAATGGACCCGGGTTTGAGTCGTGGCTCTAACACTCAGGTGTAGCACCATGGGGTCCTTGCCTCTTTGGCCTCAATGTTGTCATCTATAAAGTGGGTACGGAACTGCCTCATGGCATATGAGGGTTCGATGAGATGCCGCATACAAAGCACTTAGCATGGCCTCTGGCCCAGAGGGAATATGTTAATATGTTTCCGTAATAATTGTGAATACTCTTACTAAGAGTACCTTTTGAGCAAGGCTTCTGTTCCTTCGTGGACCCAGTTAGGGAGTTACTCTTTGGGCCAAAGGAGGATGAGCCCCGAGCCCGCTCCCCCATGCCCCCACCTCTCACTGCCGTAGCATGGGGGTCACACAGGAAGGGAAAGGCATTGCTTGGTGGTGAGCACCGAGCAGGGAGCACTGGAGGAAAGCAGAGTGGAGCCGTCTCTGAGGAAGCCCTGAGCAGAGATGCTTGTCAAGTTCATGCCATCAGTAACGGGGGCTAATGGGACAAGGTGACCTCCTGCCCCTGAAAGAGAGGTTCAGGGTCAGGACTGGACAAGGAAGTTTCATGAAACAGCAAGAGAGGGCAGGGGGCCTGAGGGGGGCGGGGCCAGCAGAACAGTTACATCCTGGAGGGGACAAAGCAATGGAGGCATTTCCCATGTGGTTTATCTTAGCTAGGAGCCCAGACAGCCCCCATCACATCTTTGGGGAACCAGTTTGGGCCTCTGTTCTTTCTCTATAAAAGGAACGTAAGAACAGAAGCTTTCTCACAGGGCCACGGTCAGGACTGACTGAGCACACATGCAATCAAAAGTCTCTCTCATCTTGACACCAACCTCCTCCCTGGGCCACCATTCCAGGGCCCGTTCCACCCTCACGCTGCACCTCCTTCCCGTCCAACTCTACCTGTGCTGACATGCATTCCCCCTCCTTCGACCTCCAGATTGGCACATGAGGAAAATTCTAGAATCTTCACATTTTAACAAGCCATCCAATTCTATCCGCACTATAATGCACAAACCTGCCAGGGAGTGTCTAACTTCCACTAGTATAGCCTCCATGACAGAAAACACACTGCCTTCCAGGACAGTGTGTGGCATCTCTGGAAAGTTCTAGAAAGTTCCATCCCCTGTAGCTTTTGTCCATTTGTTGAAGTCAGTTGAGTTTCTGCATTATTCACAGCAGCCACTAGGATAGACATGAACCCTGTCCCATGTTGCTCACAGTGTAGAGCCGAAAGCAGCCCAAAGCAAACCAAAACACTGCAGACTGCGATGAGAGACTATAGGAACAGAACACTGGGTTAATTCCCTCATCAAATAAAGAGAGGAGGAAGACTATGCTAAAAGGAGGGAACAGCAGAAACAGGCTCAGGAGTGAAGAGCCTGATACATCCAAGGAAGGGAGAGACTTTCCCACCGAGTGCACTGAGGAATGAACGAGCTGTGAGACTGATTCAGAAGAGGCGTGCCAGCTCAAATCTTCCGGGCCCAGCAAGCCTGGTAAGTGGTTGGCCTTTGCTGTGGGCCCAGCAAGGGCCCCAAGGAGGTCGGGGCTCTAAGGGAGAGGCGAGTTGCTCTGAACCCCAGCGAGCCGACCCTGGGATCCCGCCGTTACCCCTCCCCTTCTCAGTGTAATACGTGGCTCTGGGGACTCAAAGCGCAGCGCAGAAAATGCTGCAGTCCCAGACCCGCTACCACACTCCGCACATACAGGAAATGGACCGTGATACACCTAATATCACATTTTAATGGTCTGCAGCATCAAAGGCAGAATGAAGAATCATTCCTGTGGCGGCAACAGATTAACTCCTTCTTTTCTAGTCTCTTCCAGGCTTCCAAGTAAATGAAGGGCGGGAGGTACGGCCTTGCAGGAAGGGGAACGGCAAAAAGGCTGTCAAGACAGTACAGTTCTGAAGTTAGTAACTGGTTTACATGAAAGCTTCTGGGAGTTTCCTTTTTCTACCGTACCTGTCAATATGCAGGGAATGACTGAGCCTTTTGATCAGACCCAGCTCATGTTGCTTTCCTGGATTCATTCAGAGTCTACCAGAAGAACGTCTTCATACCCTCAGAGCTGCCTGGGTCCAGAATTAATAACCCTCCATGAGACAGGAAAACGCTGAGGATTGACCTTTGGGATGTCAAAGGAGCACCATTAAGTGTCTTACAATTAAGAGCTCTTGTGTCGACTCTCGGGCCAGTAGGGGACCCAGAGACCACCTGCTCCTCCTGAGGGCCAGGGACTCGCTCAGTCAGCCACAGGTCGGTGTGGATCAGCGAGCAGATCCCAAGAGATGTTACTGCCACTCAAGTGCTCTCTTCTCTACGCAATGACTCGTTGGGCCAGATGACCCTTCCAGGTCACGTCCCTTACAATGGTGTGATGGCAGCTATTTAACCACAGACAGGGGGTGGGGGGAAGGGGGTGTCAATGATTTGTACTATTTGCCAACTTCTGTGGTGTAAATACTGTCGCCATGGCCAATTTCAAGGTACCAAGCCGAGGTCACGGGCAGGCGTGTGAAGAGATGCTCAGTGGCTCACCATTACTCAGGAGCTTCACCATACAGACACAATGGACGTAATAACCTCAAAAGCATAGATCATGGTAAAATAATTATCAAGTAATGAGTTTTGAGTATTTACTACCTTTGTTTTTTAACAGAACTTAATCATGAGTTTACATAATTTTTAATAATGACTATGTTCAATAATCAGCTTTCAAAATTCCTGAAAACTTGCCATCTGTCTCCCAAGCAATAGTACGAATTTGCTCCAGCAACCACCGATCCCACAGCTGAAAGTTAGTGACTCTACGTCACTTTTATTAGTCTGGATACACCTAGGAAAGGTCCACTGTACTAGCTTCCCAGACCGATAGGCTCAGTCCCTGGCCTCGAAAGAAGAGCCTCTTTCGCCAGCATAATTATTGGCAGATCCTTTCTCTTCTCATTAATACACTCAGCTCAAGTGCTATAATATGTTTTTCTCCCTCCCAATGAGATCAGATCCCTGAACTCTATGTCCAGCTCCCTGCAGGAAGGCAGATTTGGGCATTAAACACTCATCTTTAAGGTGTAGGTGGCCTCTTGCATCGGATAATCTCCAACGTGGTCCTTTATCAAACACGGCTCCACCCCACTGACCCAAGGGAACACAAGGCCTGTATGTGGCACCTCCAATTTAGACTCTTTGCTTGGGGGTGAAAAGAGAACCATGAAGCGCCCTCCCTCGGGATGAGGGAGGGTGTCAGGATGAAAAGGGGCAGGATCCAAGATGGCCTCCAACAATTCCAGCCTCCAGGGAGTGACACCCTGTAGTTCCCTCCCACACTGAACAGGGTAGAAGAGGATATCGTGAAAATGGCAAAGGAGGACTTCTGAGACTAGGTCATGAACAACATCATGCTTCTGCCTGTCTTTCTTGGATCACGTTCTCTCAGAGAAGCCAGCCTCTGTGTCAGGAGGACTTTCATGGGGCCCCGTGGAAACATCCACATGGTGAAGAACTAAGGCCTCCTGCCAAAGCCAGCGCTGACCTGTCAGCAATATGAGCGAGCCACCCTGAAGGTGGATCCCCCAGCAGCATCCATTCAGCATCCCACACCACACGAAGCTTTGGGGGGTGGATATAAAGTAAGTCCAAGTATGATCCCTGCCCTCAAGATGGTACCTCCACGTCACTTATGTCAGTTAGAAGTCACTTTGTCTGTGTGTGTGGTTACATAGTAACAATAGCTTAAACAAGATAGACTTTTGTGTTTCTTCAGCAAATAAGGTCAGAGGTAGACAATCTAGACCTAATACAGCATTCCCCCCAGTCAGCGACCCAGGCTCCTTCTGTTCCGTTACTCTGCCATCATCAGCATGAGACTTCTACCTACTGGTCCATGATGGCTTGAGCACCAACCACGATGTCTCCTTTTATCCAGAAGGAAGGAGGAAGGGATAAGAAGGGTACAGCCTCTTCTATTAAGGACAGTCAGCAAATGATGCTCACCCCCGTTCTGCTTTTATCCAATTGGCCAGAACTTAATCAGAGGGCCAGTTTTTATTTACCGCGGTCTGTGCCCAGGTAAAACTCAGGGGTTTAGTATTAAGAAAGGAGAGAATGGGTATTGGTGTGCCACAAACACTTTCTCTCCCGTAGCCTGGTGGAGGCCTCACAATTCTTCAGCCAACGTATGCCTACCTGATGGGTCTCTTTGCTACTCCTGGTGGTTGACTAAAAGAGCCAATGTTCTCTTTCCAAACACTTCATCTAAGGCATGCATACCCCACTCTTATTCTTTACCCCAGCACCCTCTTCATTTGTTTACTTCTTAATTATCAGTTACTCCCACAAAAGATAGAGTCCAAGAGGGCAGAGGCTTTGCCTTTCTGGTGCTGCTTTGAATTCCCAGCTCCTGAATATTTGCTGAATGAATACATGAGCCAAATACAGACTCTTTGATAGTTCATTACGGTCAATTGCAAGTTCATGCAGGAGCCCCTGATTAGGAAACCACTATTAAAAATATTTACATGCTTATGTCCTAAGGCGAGACCATGTCTGAGGCATCTGCAAATGCTTTGCCCAGATCTCTGTGCAAAAACGCAATGACCATTTAATATCTGCTTTGGCACAAACACATTCCCTGACTCACTCCATTTTGTCAGCTACATTTTTTTTAAATGCCAAACATTCTTATACAGAAAATGAAACAAACACAGAAAAGGCAACTGGTTTTAGAGAGCTTTAACTTTCCCTCAGAGAGCCAGAGCCTGTGTGTACCAACACCCAAAGCTCCAGAAGAGACATGCAGAACATAATCGGTCATGTCAAACTGGTCTGAAGGGTTTTGTTTTTGCCAAACCCATTTAGAGGTCATGGAAACATTTAGAATGATGTCTAAAGAGATGCAAATACAAAACACATTTTAAAACAGAGAAAAGGAACCCCTGCTGATTGTCTGTGGAAGTACCCATGGTTTGCAGGGGTGCTCAAAGCTGTGGCCCTCCAGCACCACCAATAGAAGAGTGAGTGAGTCTCACAGAAACATGTACAAATAGCTCTAAAAAACAAACAAATAAGCAAAGGAAGATGAATAAAGAAAAAAATGAAAGTCATAGAAAACAGCAAATATGAAAAACCATTCAACTTCATTAGTGATCAGACTATTTTCACCTTTAAACTGACAAGTATTTTTAGAGTAATACTCAGTGTTGGCAAATATGTGGTGAAATGGTCACTAGCACACATCACTAATCGAATGCAAATGTATACACTTTTCTAGAAAGCAGTTGGGAAACATGTATCAAAATAGTCACTGGAGGAGAGATCGAAGATGACAGAGTAGATAAACACTGTGCCTGCGTTCTTCCATGAACACATTAATATTACAACTAAATTATAGACCAATCAACCTGGAGAACCATCTGAAGTCTAGTTGAACAGAAGTCTTACAACTGAAAATATAAAGAAGTCACATTGAGATGGGTAGGAGGGGAGGAGACACAGAACAGGCCCCACACCTGTGTGCGGCAGTTGAGAATCAAGAAGGATATCTGAGCCACCGTGGCTCCTCCCGGAGACGCGAGACCCCAGCCCCCAAAACCAGTCTCCCCAGCCTGGAGTACTGGTACTCAGAAGAGGAGCCCCCACAACGTCTGGCTGTGAAAAATTAGTAAGGATTCCAACCGTTTGGGTGGGACAGAGGGCTGCAGGAAACACAGACGTCCTCATAAACGGCCTGAACATAGACTCTCTCGCTCGCAGGCACTCACCTTGGACTCCAGCGAAGGGATGGTCACTCGGGGGGCGTCAGAAGCAGACTGAGGTGTGTGGCTTCAGGGGGAAGACTGGAGGACAGTCCACATCTTCCTAGTGAGGAGTCTACCTTCCGTGCAGACAGCAGGCAGATGCCATCTTTCCTGTGTTGAGCCCACCCCTTCTGGCCAAAGCTGAATCTGATTGGCCTGGTGAGCTCCACTGCTCCGCCCTGCTGACTCACTGGGAACTCACCCCACCCAACTCACCCACTGCAGAAGGCACTTTTTCTCCACAAGCAGCCAGCCCCACCCACATTGCACTCTTTCTTAGAAAATTATCAGAGTCCAGCAGGCCCCCGGTGGGTGGCGACTGGCCTCCATGTGCTCTGAAACTTCTGCTGAGTAGCTCCAGGTTCAGCACTGGCAACAAACCAGAATTTACATCAACCTGGTGACCACAATTCTTTTCACTCTAGTGATTCCTTGAGACCCTGCCTCACCCAACTTACATACTGCATGAGGCTTTATCAGGGGCTAAATCTTAAGGGAGCCAACAGGTGGCAGCAAGCCTTGGGGTGCCCTGGCTTTTTGCGGAGCTACCCCAGACTTGGTATTTGTGGCAGATGTCCTCAGTTTGCAGTGTATCCTCTCCTACATGGCTCCAAGTCCAGCAAAGGCAGCAAACAATCACAGACTGCTTTGTAGCTCCTACCAGGTAGATCCCAGCTGGTCAAAGGCACTGGGTGAACTGGCCTGCACCACAGCCTCTCCTAAGATGCCCCAGAATCAGTACACGGAGGTTTGCTTCAGACCACAGCAGAACACCACCCAATTAGCTTTACAAGTGGCATACACAAAGGGCAGTCTCAACAGGCACTAGAGCCCACTGGGGCGACTCATACTCAGTGGGGTAAGCCTCCTGCACAACAGCCCATAAGTTGTGGATGTGGCCAAACTCCACTCCCAGTCAGCCTAAGGGTCAATCTCACCCACTGATGTACTAAGAACAATCAAGGTTCAACTATAACAGGAGGGATGGCACACACAACCCACACAAGGGGCATTCCTGGAGCACCCAGCTCAGGCAACCAGAGAGACGGTGCCACTGGTCATTTTGATGCCAGATTGGAGGAGTTTTGGGGGTGTGGGTGAAAAAGGGGGAAGGGATTAAGAAGTACAGATTGGTTGTTACCCAGTAGTTATGGGGATGTAGGGTACAGCATAAGGAATACAGTCAATAATATTGTAATAACTATGTATGGTGTCAGATGGGTATTAGATTTGTTGGGGTGATAGATGGGAGAGGTTGGGGAACAGGGTGAAGAAGGTGAAGGGATTAAAAAGTACAAATTGGTCATTACAAAATAGTCATGGGGATGTAAAGTAAAGCATGGGGTATTTAGTCAATGATATGGTGATAACTATGTATAGTGCCAGGTGAGTCAAGAGGACCACTTCTTAAATTATATAAATGTCTAACCACCATGCTGTACACCTGAAAATAATATGAAATAATACTGAATGTCAACTTTAATTGATAAATTTAAAAGGGGTGGGGGAAAAGGAAGGGCATAAGAGGTCCAAATTTCCAGGTATAAAACAAATAAGTCATGGGGATATAATGTACAGCATGGGGAATGTAATGGGTCAATAATATTGTGACAGCGTGTTATGATGCCAGGTGTTTGCTGGTCTTATCATGGTGACCACTTCTTTAGGCATATAAATGTTGAATAACTATGGTATAACCTTGAAACTAATATAATATTGTATGTTAGCTCTATTTTTAATAAAAATCTTTTTTAAAAACCTCAGTAATGTGTACGTCCCACTTGATACAATAATTCTACTTTTACTAATTTACCCTAAAAACATTTATTCATTTATTCACTAAATGATCTTTGATTGCCTGTTATCTGCCATTTGCTGTGCTGATGCTAAATATTTGTGGGTGTATAAAAAAGACAGATTTCCTACCCCATGGAGTTTCTGATGTCATGAGGAAACAGATAATAAATAAGTAAACAAACTAGTAAATAAATGTATAAATTCTATATGCTAAGGAGGATGTTTTGTGGACGTGGTGCAGTAACAGAATTAGGGACTGGATGCTCACAAAAGCTTTCTCTGAGAGGCTGATAGTCAAGCCAAGATCAAAGAATGAAAGAGCTGGTCACAAGAAGAGAAGATGCTAGGACGCCAGGTAAGATGTAAATGTCCTGAGTTTGGAAAGATCTCATAGGACTCGAGGAGCCAAAGGGGCCAGGATGGCTGAAGCCTGGCAACCCAGGGGGACGTGAGATACAGCTGCAGAGGAGTCAGAACTGGGAAGGGACGCTTGAATGTCAGTTGGACTTTATGATGCAGACAGTGGGCAGCACTGGAAAGTTCTTGAGCAGGGGAGTAACAGAATCACAATTGTACATCAGAATCACAGTTGTACTCAAACTAGGCACTTTACAAGATCAGTGTGGCAAAGAAGACCAGACTGGACGTCAGGAAGCCTCCCTGCATAGTCATTGCCCTCCACGCCCAGAAGTCTACGAGGGGCAATGAAAAGGCATTTTGAAGTAGCATCACATGATTTGGTCACCGATGGCTATGGGTGGTCAAGAAATGGAAGGAGTTGGAGATTTGCAGCCTGGATGCCTGGGAGAACGGTGGGTAGATGAACAGCAGCAACAGGAAACAGCAGGATGAGAAGGCTTGGGGAGAAAGATGAAAAATCTCCATGTGGAGCTCTTGAATCACAGCTCACATCTTCCTTTTAGGGACCATCCCCTGTCACTCTCCAAACATATGGTGCCTTCATTCCCCCTCAACTCGCTCACACAGGGCAACACAGAGCACTTCAACATCCAATCCAATGGAATAAAACGGGAATAAAAGAATAAAACTGGAAACCAGTTTTCTTTCCTCTCCCACTCGTTTCTTGATGATCAGGATTTCCATTTAAAAATGTATTAAGGTCACATATTTCCCTCAGGAAATTTTTCTCTGGTAAATTTTCGCATTGAAAGCACTCCTCCCATTCCTCTTTTCCAGTTCAGGAAAAGTGACTTCTAACGTTTACCACACGGTTCTTTGTTCCTTGACCCTCCAGATTCCCTCAAGCCCTTATGGGGAGCCCCAGCTTGATTTACTACTTTTCACAAAAGCTCACCTCAGATTTGTTAGCAGTTCTTTCTTGGAATTAACTATCTTACCAGCAATTGAACTCATTTTTGTAAAGGATGCTGGTGGGGATTTTCCTCAAGGAAGAACAGCGCGGGGAGCAGGACTCCTTGAGGCAGAGGTGGCATCCCTGGGCCTGCTCATTCCCTCTGGCGTCTGTGGAGATGAAGTGTGACTGCGAGGCCTAATTGCCTATCACTGTTTCTCCTCACATAAAATGGGAAGTTTAATGCAAATGCTCATTTCTCTGAAAATCTTGTGTGGGCCCAAGAAGGCAGCTGTAATATATGTAAGCCCACTGCTGAGAATAGAAATGAAGGAACGGTGTCCAATGGTGGGGCAGGCATTAAGCACGCTTCAGAAAACAAACTCAGCTCCCTCGGAGGGCGACCAGGGCGGCAACCAACCCTCAGCCTCCTAAAGTGTGTTGGCTGCGAGGTGATGAATTCTGAAAAACACGATTGCGTTGATTTGAGCCACTTTCAGTAATGAAAACTTTTCCTCATAGAGGAAAATTGTTCTGAACAAACGAACTCAATAAGTCAATTTTGAAACTGTTTTCTAAAGTCCTATTGAAACGGGAAGCATTAGGACTGCACAATAAATCAGTTTATGAAAATACAATTTCCTGTCAGCTGTTCTAAATAAGATTCTTTTCAGATCATTGTGTAGTCGGGAGGAGAAATGATTCCCTCTTCCATTTGGAGGTGTGTGTGTGTGTGTGTGTGTGTGTGTGTGTGTGTGTGTGTGTGTTTTCCTGGTGATTTTAAATCTTGTGGAGAGATGCAGAGTAAGAAAATGAGATATTTACAACATATTGAGGAACAGGTTTTTAATACTGTGAAACCCTTCCTATCACAAATTCAGGAGACTGAAGGAAATTTCATTAAACTCCAAATTTTACACCACCTCACGTCTGCTTCAGAAGTGCTAAGGATGCCCATTTACAGAAAGGAAATCTTCCCACTCCAGCTGCTGAGAGAGCTGCAGTCTCTTCAATAGAATTCCTTCCCACAGAAAGAACTACAGGCTTTCCCTGGCAGAGGCCTAGCCAGCGGACACTACTCCAGAACCACATGAAAGGAAATTGAAATGTGCTCTTTTCTGGGGAGTACCCATAAGCAGTGAAAACAGCTATCTTTTCCTTTTTCTTTTGTTTTTAATTATGAAACAAAACAAACATATAGAAAAGTGTAGAGAAATAATATAATAGACTATCCTCTACCAAGATGTCATAATTGCTTGACCTCTCTCTCTCTCTCTCTCTCTCTCTCTCTCTGAAATGGTTTAAAATTAGTCAAAGCCACACATTCACTCTTCCCCTTCCCCAGAAGTAACTGCTGCCCTGAAATAGCATGAGTCATTCACATCCTGATTTTAGTCTGTTTTACTACAAATACATGAATCCATAAACCATATAGACTATTGTTTTGTAGGGTTTTGACAGTTCTTTTAAATAGTCATTCTATATGTATCCTCTTAACTTATTTTTCCCTCAATTTTATTTTGGATGAAGAGACATACCACATTCTGGACTAAAAAGACTCGTCATCATAAAGATGCAGTTCTGCCTAAGCTAATTTACAGATTTAATGCATTTCCAATTTTAAAAATACCACCTGGTTTTTTTTTCTGGAGCTAGGCAATTTGATTTAAAAGTTTATACTTAAGAACAAAAAAAGCAAAGCTAGCCAGGAGAACCCAGAAAAAGAAGGGGCTTATGTGGGGCAGGGCTACCCGCCATTAACACATATTGTAACGCCTGCAATTAGGAGTCTGGTATTGGCACATGAATAAACAGATAGACCAATGAGACCCAAGGAAAATCCAGAAATAGATCCAACTACATCTGGAAAGCTGTTATATGAGAAAGGCGACTTCACAAATCTGTGTGGAAAGATTTTTTTTTTTTTTAAATATGTGGTGTTGAGATAATTGGATAGTCATATGGAAAAGTCAAGCCTGACGCTTACACCACACACTGCAGTAAAATCCAAAATAGATCAGATATTTAAATATAAAAGCTGAAACGCTATAGGTACTAGAGAAAAACATAGGTAAAGGCCTGTTGAAATCTGACAATTATGTTTGCGAACTCATCCTAGAAAAAGTGCTACATACCTCATTGCTGAATATCACTACAGCCACCTTCGAAGTACTCCCCTTGGGAAGGTATGCACTGACGTCAGCACCTAGTCCACCCTTCAAAGCAATTTTGGAACTCTTTATCTGGAACAGCCATTAGAGCTGTCGTCGTATCACCCTTGATGTCCTGAATGTCATCAAAATGTCTTCCTTTCAATATTTCCTTTATCTTTGGGTAAAGAAAGAAGTCCAGATCAGGTAAGCAGGGAGGGTGTTCCAAACAGTTATTTGTTTACTGGCTAAAAACTCCCTCACAGACAGTGCCCTCTGAGCTGGTGCAACGTCGTGATGCAAGAGCCATGAATTGTTGGCAAAAAGTTCAGGTCATCTAAATTTTTCACGCAGCCTTTCAGCACTTCCAAGTAGTAAACTTGGTTAACTGCTTGTCCATACTAAATGATCCCTCTGATATCAAAAAAGGTGAGCAACATCGTTGCAACAAGTTCTTGAACTTAGTTGTCAGACCTCGTATCTCCTGGGTATGGAAAAAACTTTCTTAATCAGAAGCCATCAGGGAAAGGACTATCATCTTTGAGCACATTAAAATAAAACCCTTCCGCGTGGCTAAAGCACCGTGAGTCAAAAGACAAGACACCAGGGAGAGACCCGTGGCTTCTGTCTCAGGGTGAGTCTCCTGTCTCATCTTTGGGTCAGTGGACAGCTGGCTTCACTTTCTAGTTTGGAGGCCACAGAAGTGCCCTAGCTGAGGGCCAGTTACCTGTGATGGAAGCTCACCACTCACTAGCCATGTGACCTTGGCAAAATTGTTTGAACTCTCTGGACCTCAGTTTTCTCATCAATAGTAAAGGGATAATACCAATACATAGTCCTGGGGTGGTGAGGAAGAATAAGTTAGTTCCTGCATATAAAATGCTGAGCACAGTGCGTACAACATTCTACAACCTCAATTAATGTTAGCACTCACTTCCTGAGACCCAGAGCTTCTTACCAAACCAAAGCCCTGGAGGCGAGCTGGCTGCAGGGTTCTTCCCCCCAGCCTTCCCTTATAAGCTAAGAAACCCAACCCCTTCCCCAGTTTTAAGCAGCAAGTCTGGTTCTGCTCCCCCATCTCACAAAGACCTCTTGTGTTCTCTACTGACCCACAGGAAACAAACTCCTGGCTGCCACTGCCATCAAAGCTGAATTTTTCTGACATTTTGACAAGAAATTCCTAACATTGTTTATTGGTGTTTTCTTTCTTTTTAAATTATTCCATCTTGCCATACATTTCTCTAATTTTTTTTTTTTTTTTTTTTTTTTTTTTTGGTGAGTCAGCTTTAGGTTGTGTTGATCCTTTTAATTATTCCTTTGTTTTGTACTTCATTTCCATCCACTATTTCATGATTTTCTTCTACTTTCTTTGTGGCTTCTCTATTAATCTTCTACTGTCTTAAGTTAGTTTCCTGCATCATTTGTTTTCAGTCTCTCCTAATTTTTACACTGAAGGCCATACGTACATTTCTCTCAAACCACTGCTTGCGTGGACTCTCACGTGTTTTTCTGGGTGGTAGCAGCCATTCCTACCACTCGCAGGTAGCTAGTACCCTCCTATCCACAGGAGGATTGTATTTCTTCCCTCCCCTCAAGTTCCGCCTGGCCATATAGAAAGGAGAGTGTAAGTGTGAGCGGATCACTTAGATGGAAGCATTTCATTGCTGACTCAAGACTCTCCAGGGTGCTCCTCCTGGAGCCACAGGAGTTAGTGACATTCCAGATTCATCTCTAAGTGAAGAGGCTGTGAAGCAGCATGTCTTCCCGGCCAGTGACAGACAAGTAACAGAAAGGAGGACCACACCTTTGGTGGGTAAGCCGCTGAGACTCAGATGCTGTGTGTTATCACAGCACAACCCAGCCTATCCTGGCTGATACCGATAGTGTTTTCATCATCATTTGGTTTTAAGTGTTTTATAAATCCCATTATAATTTCTTCTTTGATGTATGAATTACATACTCATACTTTTTTCTCCAAGCACATGGAAGGCTTTGATCTCTAATTTTATCACATGTGTCAGAGAACATAATTTCTCTGTGATTTGATGATTTGGCATCTGTTGAAACAGATCCTACAGCCTAATATGGGGAGTTTGGGTAAAAATATTAATCATGTACTGGGAAAAATAGTTATTCTGTAATTGGTGGGTATTGGGGCCAGATCAGGTGAACAGGGAGGGTGTTCCAATACAGTTACTTGTTTACTGGCTAAAAACTCCCTCACAGACAGTGCTGGGTGAGCTGGTGCATTGTCGTGATGCAAGAGCCATGAATTGTTTGTTGTTAGATTAACCTGGTTCATTGCACCATCCAACTTGACTATAATCTTGTTACTTTTTGTTCACTTGGTCTATCAGGGGCTGAGAGAAGCATGTTAAAATCTGCTGGATTGTGGACTTGCCAATTCTTCCTTGTACTTCAGTCGAGCATGCTCATTATCTACTGTGTGCTCCCTCTGGCCTCTGAGCTCAGAACTCGGGGGAGGGGTAACTATGGAGATCACACAGCTCTCACCCCCAGCAGCTCAAGTCGACCAGGGAGGTCTTGTTGGGTCATGGACTTCTATGAGTACTTATGAGAGCTGGGAGCGCACTCCTTAAATTTGTATGTGTATGTGATTTCAGGGGGTTCTCTTTCCCTGAAAGCTTGACATCCCAGAATGGAAGTTTGGTAACCATCATTTTTGAATTAAAAAATGTGAATCTGTAGACTGACAGATGATATGAGAAACAAAGAAGATGAAGGAAATGCTTTACTTCATCAAGCTGGGAGGATAGGTCCACGTCCAAACAGCTAGCGTCTCCTTTCTCCAGCCCAGACTCTGTGCCCAACCTCAGCCATCTGGCTGGGACTGCCTGGCTGCACAGGTGGTACCAGTGTGTATTTAAGCAGCCCCAATCTTGAGAATGGGAAGAAGAATGTGGATCCCTGCTTGGGGACAGGGACAGAGCAGGAATAGGGAAACATTCTGGGAACCTGATGGGTTGGGGAAGCTCGTGGGGCTCATAAGGAGCCGAGGACCTGCTGTCATTGTCATAAGGGTGACAATAACTGCCGTGCTGATGATGGAGAAGAAAGAGTAGGAGGCAAAGGAGGAAGAGGCGGGCTCTGAGCAGGCAAGAGCCGAAGAGAGCGTTCTGGAGACAGAGTGGAGCCAGACTACGCAGGGGGCCGGGGGCCCTGAAGCTGCTCTGAGAAGGCCACATGTCTAACAATAACGGGGTGCCACTGGAAGTTTTGGAAGAAGGGACTCCCAGACATAAAGCAATAGAAAATTAACCGGGCATCATCTATAAACAACCAGGTGTGGACACGTGAGACGGACAAGAACGACTGGGCAGGACTTGGTGCCTCCATGGATTTGAGAAGGGAGGGGTGGAGATGAGTGGCTTCCGTCCAAACCAACAGTGCACTGGGGCCAGCTGTGTGACTGTGAATTGTAATTACCAGATCACCGTTACCTTCCAGTGTTAGGCACCCCGCATAACAGCTTACTAAGCAATCTAGTCCTGCAACTGTACATGGAGCACATTATTATTCATATTTTATAGATGAGATGGCTGAGGTCCTAAGAATTTAGCATCAGCTTTCTGCATCCAGCAGCCCTACATAACACGGTACTTAGAAGACCAGGACCTGGGTGTGAGGATCAGCCCTGTAACAACTTGCTGTGTGACCTTGAGCAACTCACTCAGCCTCTCTAAGCCTCCAGCTGTAAAGAGAGGTAACATTGCAATAACATGTGCAAAACGCTCAGCAAGGGCCAAGCACACAGTAAGCGCTCCAGAACCATTAACTGTTGTTGTTACCCATTGTTATTATCGATATTATTCATGTTGAAAGGACGCTACACAACCAAGGTCGGAACTGTGTGTCACTTGTTAAGCAAGTGTTCTTCAGGACTTGGGCTCTCTGAGACAGTGCCCTCCCATCTCCCAGTTTCTGATGATGTAATTTGGGGATCATTGAATGGCAGCATTTTCTAAATACCAGAGATGAGCTTGTAAAGCTAAATCTAGTTTGCTATTGAAATCCTGACTTCCCTGCCGCCAGCAGCATGTGATGGTTTCCACCCCGAGATGGAGTCGGCAGCAGATCCTTCAAACAACTTTCCTATTCGCTCTGCACTGGAAAGAAAATGGATGCCTCTTAAATAGATGGAGACAGGACTCAGGAGTTTGCTAGAGGCCAACCTTCCTCCATCAGGGCTCGCTTCTGTTTAAGCTGATGCAGATTCCAGACTTTAAATAGAAATGATAAATTATTGACTATCACAGTGATTGATTCTCAGACTGTCTGCTGACCACCAAATTGCTCTGATTGTCTCCCGAATGAAAATTCCATAAGTCATTAGCAGGAGCCCGCACCAGCGTTCGTCATGATAACGATGTGGTTGCAATCACTCCTTGACACTAATTACCTTTTCTGACTCGTTTTAAATGCGAAATTTTGCTAATGACCGAGACTCACAGTTTACTGAGTCTCCGTTTACTCCAAACGTTCCATAACCGATGGCACCTCCATGCCCACGTGGCGATTAGTAACATCCAACCCTGCTTCCTCACCGTGTGTTAGCAGCCTTTAAATAGAGATCTCTTTATTACAGGCTCTGGGACATAAACATGATGAGATAGTTCGCTGAAAGTGAGTTTCTGGCGACGTCTGCACGGATGGATTTCTCACTTGTAGAGACAATCATGAAAAAATGTGTAGTGCTCGGTTCTTCTGTGGCTGGGGGAGAGGAGGTCAGGGCTCGCCATGTGAAGGCACTGTGCTTGGCTATTTCACATGTTATTATATGTTATCGCCACAACAACCCCGTGAGACAGCGGCTCCAAGCCCATTTTACAGATGAAGGAACTGGAGCCTGGAGAGTTTACGTGACCTGCCCAACATCGTCCAGCTTGTGAACGGAGAATAGAAGAGATTGACTGGGATTGTGGGAGACAGCTTCCACATTGAGTCTTCGTGACCCCGACCTCCTAGTGTGATCCCCTCCCTGTGAGTGCAGGTGGGACCTAGTGACACTCTGCTATGAACAGAACATGGCAAATGTGAGGAGAGGTCATTTCAGAGATTCAGTTACAAAAAGACTCTGGCTTCACCTTGCTCACTGCCGCTCACTCTCTTGCTTGTTCACTCGCTCTGAGGGAAGCCAGCTGCCATGCTGTGAGCTGCCCTGTGCAGAGGCCCTTGTGGCAAGGAACGGAGGATGGCCTCTGGCCACCAGCCCTGGAGGAACTGAATCCTGCCAGCAATCACGTGCACGACCATGGACAAGCACCCTCCACAGTGGAGCCTTCAGATGAAGCCCCAGCCCCAGCTAACAGCTCAATTCCAGCCTGTGAGAGGCCCTGAGCGAGAGCACCCAACTAAGGCCCCCAGATTCTTGACCCATAGAAAAAAAACATGAGGTAATAAAAGGGTGTTATTTTATGCCAAGTTTGGGGATAACTTGTTGCATAGCAATAGATAACGAATACTTGTACAGGAAAAAAACAGATTGAAATAATGCCAAAGCCCTTGTTTGTTTGCTTCTCTCTGTGTGTTTGTTTAAATCACAGAAGTAATATTATAGTAATATAATCTTCTGTATTAATTCTTTGTTTAGACTTCAAACAAAAAAACTATTAAAATCAGAAGCTCCTCTTCCCCCTCCGCACCCCTCACCACCCACTTCCTCCCCAGAGAAACCCACTGTTTACAGTTTTGTATATCCTTTCTGATCTTTCTTATATATTTATATACATAATTTTATGAAATCATAAACAGAGTCCACCTAGACATACTTTTCTGTGATTTGCTTTTTCACTTAATAGTATATCCTAGACCTCTCTCCATGGTGGTCCCTAAAAAGAGCTCACCCCCATTCTTTTCAATGACATAACATTCAGGGGGACGGACATTTGTTTCCAACACAACTGCAGCAAGTATCCTGATACATAAATCTCTGTGCATATGTATAAGAATTTCTGTGCAAGAGATTTCTAGAGATGGAACTGCTAGGTCCTAAGGTACATACTTTCTAAAGCTCAGCCAGTGTCCTTCCAGTGCATCATATCACATCCTCAGACAAACAAACAAAATCACAGGGGCTCACCATTCCCACTGAGCAGGTGGCATCAGCACTCCCTAAATCTCAGCTACTAAACCTGTGGAGGGTCTCAGGTTGGAACCCCAAATCCAGAAGACCACAAAGCTTAGAGGCTCAGCCCCCTGCTCCCTTTACATAGCTTGGAGCATTTTTGCCCTCTTGACTTTTTTTTTTTGGTGGAAAAAACAAATAGCCTCCCAAAGGAGTAATGGGCAAAGCCCCATGTCAGATCCAGGCCCAGTTATTACAAACGTGCTGTAGAGTCCCAGGCAAGCCACGGACCCTTCCTGGCCGCGGGTAGCAACTCATTCGGCTGCTCAAGATGGTCTCCTGGTCTCCTTCGGCATGAAGTTTTGGGCTGGTTCTGGAAAGCCATGAGGAATCTGCCTTCACTGTCACTGGCTTTGGGGCCTCGGGTGGGTCTCTAATCTTCTTAGGCAGGGAGATAAAGTGAAAGCCCTTTGAGATGTATATTATAGTGTTTCCCTGAAGATAAAACCTAGCCAGACCATCAGCTCTACTGTGTCTTTTGGAGCAAAAATTAATATAAGACCTAGTCATATTACATTACATTACATTATATTATTTTAAAGACGGTCTTAGATTATAATAAAATAAGACCGGGTCTTATATTAATTTTTGCTCCAAAAGACACATAAGAGCTGATTGTCCGGCTAGGTCTTATTTTCGAGGAAACACAATAGGCACCCAATGAGCCAGGTGCCAGAGTCACAGAGAGGTTCAGAGGCCAGGAGGGAGGCAGGCTCTAGCAGTGGGATGCTGGGAGCACAGAGGTGTTTCCCACCAAGGCAAAGTTTGGGGGGTGGGTGCAAAGATTCTGAGCTCTATTTTGAATCCCCTGCACAGGCCCATACCCAAACATAAGGAAGTGTCATTGTCTTATCCAGTTCTCTGGTACCTTCCATTTAAATGTGGCATCAGAATTGTTTAGACAATGATTCTAGAAGAAAAGTCCTAGAGAGTCTGCAGACGGATACATTGTTTAATCCATCAAAACCTACAGCCCAACAGGAAATGAGAGCCAAGGGTAGACATGGTCTCCTGGAAAAGAACTCAGATTGGTTTTCTGTTCTAGGCAAAGGGGGTTGAGCTATTTCCTAATGGAATTACAACTGCAAAAATCTTAATAGCAACAAAGTCATAGAAACATTATTCTTCACAATAGAAAATATAGATTCATGTTTGAGATTAGCTTAAACTTTGCAGAAAATGGCCTAAATTTGAAGCATAGTAAATATTCAATCAGTGAATTTGGTGTCTCTAGATTCGTCCTACTCAAGGTGTTGTCTGCAACAGGCAGCGTAAGAATCACCTGGGAGCTTGTTAGAAATACAGAGTCTCAGGTCCCAGATCTGCCAAGTCAGAATCTGAATTTTAGCAAGATCTCCAGTTGATTTATATTAACGTTTTAGCCATTGTGTTCCCAGGTGACTGAGATAGGAACCTTTGCATGCTGCAATCAGGACTTCAAGAACTTTGGAGAGCTAGAGATCTGTGATTCCTACTTGATAACTATTTAGAAGTTAGTGACAAGCTGCGGTCATAAATTTTGGACTCAGCCACTAGGCATTCTGGGACCCCAGGCAAGGACTGACAAACGACTCAGCCACAAAGGAACATCTACCATATATGACAGGGCATGACAAGCTCAGGCTCAGCTTGACTGATTGCTTCCTTCACTTTCTTTCTCACTTCCCCGCTCTCCTTTAGTATTTCTTGGGATCACCTCTCACATAACCTACAAGCTCAAATCCTTGCCTTGGGGTCTGCTTCTGGGGAAACCCAAACCGAGGCCTGAAAGCAGGGGAAGAAGGCTGCTGGCCAGGCAGCCCTATCAGGGAGGCCAGCATATGACAGCAAGTGGGAGCAATGGTCCCTTGGGTCTCTTTCTGCCTTGAGAGCCTGTGAATTCCTGTGCAAATGTGAGTCTGAGAGAGATGGTCTCTGGGAAGATCACTTGCCCTTCTGTGGCTCTTGGAGATTTAGAGACATTCCTAGTCTCCCAGTGTGTCTCAGCACTGTGTTGCTGGCTTCTAACCTCAGCATCAGGACCTGACAACCCAACAATGTCTTGGGGCCATGAAGAAACATCTCCAGAAGGTGAGAGGGCCAGGGCTTGGGCTGCAAGAAGGATACTTTATACCTAGGTAGGAGAACATTCTAGAAGAGTAGGAGTGGCTGGATTTTGACTGTAGCAAAGTGCCTCAGGAAGGGTGGTTAGAAAGTACAGTCACACTTCCTCGTGTCCTATCATACTTAATGCCTCAACACCCATAGCAAGACCTCATCACCAGAAACTTGGTCCTAAAGATACAGAACATATGACTTGAAAAAGTCCCAAAAACCTGGAAGACCAGCGCACAAATATAGCTAGTCTCTTCTCCCCATAAAATCCATACAATTTTATGATAGTTTTCAGATTAATGATACCCTTGGTAGAAGCATCAACCAAGTCAGCCATCAAAACCTGGCCACCCCATCTCTGTCACTCGCGTTGATGGCCTGGAGTCCATCATGAGACTTCTTATAGGCCCATAAAGCAGGAGAGACTGGGCAGAAAGGTCTGTTTAATTCCCACTTTCCGAGGGGTTGTTATTCAACTCAACCTCTTCAGTCCAGGAGTAAATCAGAAGTTGCCATAATCAGGGGGCCTATAGACCAGCGGCTGCCACCCCGAGTCCAGTCTCAACATCGTCCCACGGTCATTCACACCTGGGAATCAGCAGGTCAGTGTGATTAGTCCTCAAGGTTGTCCCTGATAACAATCCATGACCCCCAACCCCCCACTCCCAAACATCTTGATATCTGCCTCCATTAACATCCTGGAGGAAATGACCCCCAGTTTGAGGTTCATTTGCTGCTGAGACTGGTTGGCAGTGAGCTGCTGGGTACATGATGAGGTCTGTGACTGTCTGAGAAATTAAAGAATTTCCTTCTTTAACCTCCTGTGCCTACATCATCTATCATGGTCGGTGAGCCATCAGGAGCCTGAAGGAAATGCTACTGCGGTAAACAGCAGGCTGTTAAGAATTCTGCATTCTCTCTGGATGAACACATTTTTTAAAAATACACTTAAAACAAAACCACACAGAACAGGACTGTATCTTTCCAGAGAAGTCAGGAGGCTGAGCTGAACTTCTCGGGGCCTCAGCAATGAAATCGCCAATGAATCAGGGCGGGCCCCAAAGTGCAGGTAAACCCAGAGTTGTGACTAACAGGACTGAGGGCCATGCAGCCTTACGTGGGCCGGACACACTCTCCAGTTGTTTTGTAACTGGTGGGCATGGCCAAGTTTCTCCAGGCAGCACAAAGGCCCCAGTCTGAAGAGAGAGGTCGCGAGGGGGGCTCAGAATGGCCCCCACGCTGGCAACTTGAGTGGGAGCTTTGTTTGCCCGAGATGGAGGACACAGGGCAACCCCAACCAGGCTAAGGAAAGCCAAGAGAAGAACTAAAGGAAATTCATTGATGAACGCCCAACTTGCACCGTAACATATTAATTCTTCCCTGTTTTGAATTCATTCCTTACTGCACTTGGATAGTAAGATAAAGTGTTCCCTTCCTTGGGTACTTACTCTGTGGCAGGCACTGGGCTTAGCATTTTATATATTATCCTCCCCAAGGCCCGCGGTAGACCCTGTGGGTTTGCTACCTGAAAGTCATCCACCACTGCCTTCCCTTTGCCCTCTTGTCCTAACAAGTCCAAGGAGCTAAACTAGCCCAATTTCCAGACCATGATGAAGTCACAGGTGAGCATTCAGCAGGATCCTAGCACACAAGGTGTAGGCCAGAGGCCGTAGGGCAGCTCCCCCTCTGAACACAGACTCCCTCACAAACCAGAGGAGGGAGGTGGAGCAGCCACTTGGAGGCCATGAGACAGTCAGCGTGAGAACAGAACCAACATGCTAAGAATGGGAAAAGAAAGAAAGAAAGTCTGGGCCCCTGTTGGGAGCCATTGCAATAACCCTGGACCACCTACTCTGGACTTCCAGTGAGGCAAGTTTTAAAAAAAAATTCCTCTTCATCAATGCCAGTGTTAGTTGAGGTTTTTCCTACCCCGGTGAAAAACATTCCTAACCAATATATTCCCGGTCTACAGATAAGGAAACTGAGGCTCAGAGAAATGAAATGACCCCCTGAGGTCCCCATAAGGATAAGCAGCAGAGCTAGGATTCCCTGTGACTTAATGCACAAGTGTTCCCCGCCCTAGCAAGGAATTACATATGTAAACTCTGCACGCATCTTGGACGGCCACATTTCTCGAATGCAGCATCCCAGGAGCAAGCCTCCAACAATCCAGGTGTGTAACTGACAGCTGTAATTAAGGCGAATGATAACACGAATCCTGATCACCGTGCCCACACATTGAACCCGCCCATCTCATTCAAACGACAGCAGCCCTCTGAAGCCGCTACTGTTATAATCACTACTTTTCACATGAGGAAACAGAGACACAGAGTGGGTAAGTGACTTGCCCAAGATCTCACCGCCCACGAATGACTGAGGCGGGTTTCCAAGCCTGGCCTGAAGCCTTCATGCCAACTACTGCAGGTGTTGAGCGGATCTCAACAGCTCTGAGTGTATCTCCCCATGCCTCAGCAATGAACCCCTTTGACTGTCCCAGACAGAACCACCTCCCCCGCCATCCCCCATCGGAGGACCAAGGTTCTGCCAGGCACCACTTCTGTCACCCGGTCAGAGGGCAGGCAGCGGGAGGCTTGATGAGCCTCTGGTCCATGGCGAAGCCCTTTTCCAGAGGCCAGCAGACTGACTTCCCTCTCTCTTTACCCTTATCTGGGATTTGTCTTTAGAGGCAGCATGCCCACCAGGCTCCTTTCCCAAAGCTGGAAATCTCTGTCTGAAACAGAAAAAGAAGGAGCCCCTTCTGTCTCCCTCTCTCCCTCCCCATTGCATTTTGAATAACTATAGCTTTAAAATGACTTTTGCAGGAACATGAAATCGTGTGAATTACAGTTGGGGAGGACACTGCCACCATCCAATTCAACTTCCTCTTGTGAGCAGTGTGCACACGACCTTGGACAAGTCACCTCCCTGTGCCTCACTTCCCTCAACTGGAAGTTTCTCTCCATGGAACAAAAACCAAGTACTGTGCTTCCCCCAAAATAAGACCGGGTCTTATATTAATTTTTGCTCCAAAAGACGCATTAGGGCGTATTTTCAGGGGATGTCTTATTTTTTCATGTACAACAATCTACATTTATTTAAATACAGTCATGTCATCTTCTTCTGGAACATCGTCATAACATACTAAATGCATCAGTTTGGCTGACGATCTTAACTGGGGCTTATTTTCGGGGTAGGTCTTCTTTTTGGGGAAACACAGTAGATCAAAAAGCCAACGTGGAGGAGAGCCCAAAAGGAAAAGCAGGCAGAGAAAGAAGCACTGCATTGGTTCTGTGCCCACAGAGAGCTCCTGGGTTCTGGAAAATCAGGTGGAGATCTTTTCCTCTTCACTTGCCCCAGGCAGAGGTGGCCCAGGGTCCAGCCAGATGTCATCATCCACTCACCCACTGATGGGTGGGGGACTTTACTGGGGGTGGGGGTGTGTGACGCCCAGCAGTTCAGACTCGGGGCAAGCCCACCACATTCAAACGCTGGCACTTCCTGCCATGGTTCTCTGCCTCAGTCGCCCCATCTGTATAAAAGGATCCCACAGATGTACCTGTCCCGCAAGGTTGTGGGGGCCTCACTGAGCAAGGATGTGGAAATGAACCTGAATGATGCTTGGCACTCAGACGCTCTCCACGGGTGTCAGCTACTACTTGTGTTGGTTTTAGTCAAGGATCTTCGAAATACAGCTGCAGCTTACGAGCTCACAGGGGAAAGGAAATGGGCACTCTTGAATTGAATCTAACAAGAGGAAGAAGGGAGACATCGCTGCCCTGGCTCATAAAGATGGAAACTGAGGCTGAGCTGCCCAAAGTCACACAGCTAAGTAGATAACACAACTGCCCCTCAGACAGCTCATCTGAACCCAGTCTCCTGTCCTTCAAGGTCTCTGTGAACAGAGTTGTGGGCCAGGGTCCAGGGCTCCTGGCCTTCTGTGAGAGGGCCTCCCAGGTCCCAAGGGCTCAGCCCGACTCAAGCAAGAAGGCCAGGCCTTCCCAGGACACCCGCAGTGGCTTCCTGTGCCCCTCACTGGCCCTGCCCAGCTCCACGCAGAGACCCTAGCCCCCTCCTCCCCGGATTCTTTGGTAACCTGGGAAATCTATTTGGGCTACACAGCCCTTGCCACCCCCACAGCCCTCTGTCTGTAACATGATCTACGGGGTTGTGGTAAGCGTGGACACTTCTGACACAGCGTTGCAGCTCTGCTGCCTGAGGACGTGGGACAGGACAACTGACCAGCGTCAGGTTGGGGCTGACCCCGGCAGGGTGGACTGGAGCAGTGCAGAGGGACAGCCTTCAATAGTGACACATCCTGGCTCCAAATGTGTATCTGCCACCCTCTTCTACCTGCCATCTGTCTCTCTGTAGCCACGACCATTTTTCAAGCTTTACTTTGTTTTAGTTAAACAATAGGAATTTCTTTTTAGTTTTGCAAAAATAAAATAATGTTCAAGTATTGAATATGTTGGTCCAAAAACACCTGTCACGGCTTCCGCATGCCCGGATTTCGACATGCACACAGAGGTTGACTCGCCGCCATGAGCAGATGCCTCCAGAATGTGGGGCGGCACCCCACAGGCCATGTAATGCTGTGTGGACGGCGGAGTGACAGGAGGGGCTCAGAGCTGAAGCGAGCCTTGCAGAGAACCCACCGATTCAAACACGTCTTGGCCAGAACCAAGACCCAGGGTGTCACGGAAGATGCCACTCTGGACTCTCATACAACAGAGACTGATGTACGGGTAGTCAGAGATGCCAAGAGAAATGTGGGTGGGTGCCAGCTCATTTCTGAGCATTTGGCTCCTACCACACATCCAGCAACGCAGACACCGCCTGTGAAATGGCGTCCAAGCACCACACCAGGTCACCAGGGAGCCAGGAGTGCTTGTCCCGCAGGGCTCCCCACCTGCTGCCCTGCTCACTGATGTGGCATGGGCTGGGCACTCAGCCTGGCCCTCTCAGAACTGTGATCCATCTTAGCTTCTCCACTCGGAGGTTTTCCGTCATGGGGCCAGTCTCATGTCACTAACTCCTCTCCCTCTAAGAGTGAGGACACCACTGAAGCCGTCCTGAGCTCCTTGCCAAGCTCGGGGGCGTCCTTTCTGTCGAGGTTCAAGTGCAGTAGGAAGTAGCAACCAGAATCAGCTACGATCTAGATGCTTTGCTGTCCTTGCAGAGTCACATGTAGCCTCTGGTGATTGTTCCCGTTTTACACGGAAGGAAACAGAGGCTCAGTCAGATTGAATAAGAAGTTTGTCCCTAACGCTCCCCACACTGTTCCCACTCCCCAGCGCGCCATCGGGAACGTGCTACGTGCTCTGTAGACACCTGAAGAAGGGACAGTAAGTGGACTCCTAGTACATCAGCTCTGAGCACAGGAGGCGGTGAGGAGAGGAGCAGGAGCTTCCAGCAAGACCTTCCGGGACATCCAAACAGCACAGGGGATGGGGCGGACACTGCAGCCTTGTAAGCGGACAGCTGGAGGATATTTGGGAGAACATGTCTGTTTGCAAATGATAGAACCGCAAATCAACTATCGTGAGCCAAAAAATAAGGAAACTCAAATGGCTGCTGTAAAGGGTTGGGGAACTGGTCTCAGGCACGGGTGGACCCAGAGTCTGAAGTGACTGAGGCCCTTGGGCCTCCCTTCTTCCTCTTGGTCCATCATCCTTCTCTGCTCCGTGACCCTCCCACTTTGACAGATGCTGTTCATGCTGCTCCGTCGGTGCCAGCTGGGATATTCCAGGAGAAGCCTTCAGACTGGCATAGAGGGAAGAGGACAGTCTTTTACCAGGATGGTGCCACATGGCGATCCTATGGCCAAGTGGATGCTCTAACCTTTGCCCCCTCCCATTCTGACCGCCAGGCCAGCTGCAGCCCTGTTTCTGCCCAGAGGTCCCTCCGTTGCCCTCTCTGCATCTCCCTCCTGCTCTGTCTGTCTCCCCTCCTCCCTGCCCCACTATCTCCCTGGCTCATAAAATTGCTCACTATTTCCTCATGGCTTAATTCAGAAACAACACAAATTATAACACAACTCAGGAAAACCATCCTTGATGGAAACCATGGCCACTTGCAATGGCGGAAGCTGCAATTAGTAAAGTTTCAAATGGATGCAAACCTGATTTATGGACCAAATCTCCACCAGGAAATTCTAAATGCAAGAGAATTGATCTCTATGAAAATAATTTCAGCAGAATGGAAACGGCAACTTCGGAAATGGTTTAACTGTGCTGTATGGAAAATTGATAAAGGGATTAAATTGGTATAATGGAGTTCCCTGTGGAATGTTGGTACTTTCTAGACGAAAACTCATCACTGTGGATAGTTCTGATTCAAATGCTTACATTCAATCGTCTTTGGGGTCAAAATGTCCATGGGAGCAGAAGAGTTGGGTCAAAGTGTCCCAGTCCATGACCAAGCGTGGGGTTTTATCATCAGCCCCAACAGAACTAAGGAATGGGAAAAAGCAGTGCCCCGAGGGCAGGGTGGCAGCGGTGGTAAGAGTTCTAGAAAAACAGTGTGGAGAGGAGGAGCTGGAGGGCACAGGGCAGACACACCAGCCCCACATCTTCCCAGTGGTCTTGCTGAAGTCCCGGATGTGCTGGTTCCCGCAGGCGCCTAGCCCAGGGTGCAGGCTCGGGTCCCTGGAGAGGCTGGCGGGCTGGGGAGGCCTGCCTTCCACCCTCTGCAGCCTGCACCCAGCCCTGCATCCAGCCCGCCCTGCCCAGGGGCCCCACCTACTGCTGCTGGCCTGGAGCCCCCACAGAGGTCCCGTCAGCCTTCCTCCAGGGCCTCTGTGAGTCCCAAACAGATCAGAGAGCAAAAGCTCTCAGCAAAACCTATTTTTTTTCTAAATGGCATTTATTGTTTTTGTCTTCTGACCAAACACAAAAGAAATGAAAGGGAAAAACGTCAGCTCCCACTCAACAACTAAGGAACAACCACTGCTGACTGAGATGTCGCACCTGCATTTGCTCGTCTCCCGAGGAGCAAGCCCAGTAACCCACCCATCAGAGAGCCCAGCAGGTCACAGCGGGCTCGAGTGGGAGGGGACTCCTTTCCAGGGCTCTCCTCATATGCTGTATGGCCCTTAGAGCCACTAAGAACAGAGCTTTGGAGGCAGATGAGGCTGCCTCCTGACTCTTCTCCATCATAACCCTCTGATTAATCCCACGGGGTTGCTGGGAGGGGACAGAAGTGACTTTCAGGCCTGTGCTTCTGTTATCCCAACAATCACCCTATCAGGTAAGGACTCGGTGTTCCCATTTTACAGACGAAGGAAATGAGGCCAGAGAGGTTAAGTTACTTGATCAAGATTTCACAGCAGGGAAATAATAGAATTGAGACTCACTGCTCAGTCAGTGAGACTCTGGAGCTCTCTTAACCACAAGATTATACACTAGAGAAGTGAGAAGAGGGGAGGGGAGAGGAGAGGTCAAAATGAGGGGGGAAAAGGCTCCCCACGTGACCCGTCATTGCCCCTCCACTTCCTTCTTCCAGCACCGTCCTTCAAGCTGGCACGTCGGCTTTTCCCCTTTCGATGCTAGTTGAGGAGGGACACCCAGCACCCACACAGGGCCCTTCAGGACTCCCACGGGTGGGTGCAGGTGAGGCCCTGCGTTCCCGACCAGACCCACCCATGCCCCATCCCCTGGTCCTGCCAATGCTGCTCAGACACTTGTCTCCCCAAATCAGGAAGCCGCATTCCACTGCCTGTGGATGGGGAAGGAAGCCAAACAAAGAAGCTGCTATTTTTGAAAGAGCATTTTATAGAACAATCTCTGGTTTCCTTCAGGAATTTCAGCCCCAAAGCCCCCTGGGACGCCGTCTCTGGAGGAGTCACACAATCGGGCAACCCTGCAGAAGCCGCTTCCCCTCCTCCATTTCTCTTGCTGAGGAAGCACATCTCTCGTCCAGCAACTTCTCAAGTCCCCAAATCATCCATTTGGGCCCATTTTCAACACACCACTTAGCTCCTGCCTCCTCTCCAAAAATTTGGGGATTAAAGACACAGGGAAGCCAGTGTCTGCCCTTCAGGAGCTCACAGGCCAGGGGGACACACAGACCAGCGCCGTGGCACTGGCACACATCGAGCATCCTCTCACCCATATATGCTGGTGTCACACTGAGGTTTAAGGAGGACTCTGCCCCGCCCCAGTGGCCCTCAGGCTGCCAACAGTCCAGGTGGGAGCCCAGAGGAAGGGGGATTCACAGGTTCCTCCCATGCAGGACCTAAGAGGAAGTTTCCTAGAGATCAGAGCATTCCCCCAGAGCCTGATGGGGCGAGGTCAAGTTCATCAGGCATGAATGGCCCATGCAGGGGACACCCCGTGTGAATAGTCCATGCAGGGGACAGCAGGAACTCCCTTGTATGGGTTTCAGGTTGTACACTGAACATGGGTACCTTATCTGAGGGGCTCCATTCATGTTGTAGACGTCACACAGAGAATGCACAGGTGGGCTCGGCAAGGAGCAGTGATATGCCTAAAGCATCATACCATGTGGCCGAGTGAAGATGGGTCGGGGTGCACCTCTCCCTGCCTGCGCTCATCCCCCAGACTCTGGGGCTGGCGTGTGTTCCACAGGAGAGAGGTGAGCGCAGACTGAGAACCAAAAGAAGTGTCCCCGGCACAACTCCCAGCCTATGCAAGGGCCTCCGTATGTGCACCCCTCCTCTAAAGGCCCCCTGGATTTCAACATCACTCATGTGGATGCATAATTGCAAGAGCTGTGAGGTGGAATTTCTAGGTCGAAACACCTTCCCAAGGTCGCTCGCTGAGTCAGATGCTGCCAGAAGCAAAGGGCATCCCAAAAGTTCACAGCCACCCCATATCCTTGCCTGGGGCATTGGCTCGTTTTCGTGCGGGCTGAGGCGCTGGCATTTGTTCTAAAGCACAACACCAACAGCTTCATTTAGACACAAGTGTGCAAACTTTGCAGACACAAACAGCTCAGAAAATAGGTCAAGCTCAGACTGGTGCTTCCACAACTTTGTCTTTTCCTGCGTTTCCCTCTATAATCAAATTAGCAATGTATGCAAACGAGTTGCAAAGATTCATTATGTTATTTTATCTCATTTTGGAGGCAAACCTGAAGCACATCTCGCCTCATTCCCCAACACTTAGGGCCTTGCTGAATATTGATTTCCGAGAGTTTTGTTAGCCTTGCACGAAGGCCCTTTTATAGCTCAAAGGCATGGGATCATCAATTTCCTCATGAATACAAATATATGTCCCCGCTCCCAGGCCCTGAGACACGGGTCTACAAGGTCATTTTGAGGGGTGACTTGCACGGCAGACCACCGAAAGCTCGGTAGTCTATGGCAAGTGCTGGCAGGAGCAGAGCCATCCATCCCAGAAAAATCAATGGCTTCGAGTCTCAAGTGGTCCTTGCAAAGGTGTCCGCAGTAACGGGCAATGGAATTAAGAGTTCCTCCCCTTATTGAAGACCTCCAAGGCCGAGGCGGCCAGAGCAGAGCTGTGCTCACAGCAGAGGGGAGCCCTGAAAAGCAACGATGGCTTCATCATCTCCTTCTCAGTGGGCCAATGTGACGTCTTTGGTATGACACAGTTCACCACTAAGAGCCCCACTCACCCCCATGCTACTCTGGAGCCAGTCATTTTGGCTGGTGACTAATGATGAGTTTCATCCAGCCTCGTGAAAGATGATTGTCATCACAGCCCAGTCCCCAAAGCACCCAGGCAGGCACAGGACTCTGTTTTGTATGTCGGACGACAAGGAGCCCTCTCTGCCCCAAATGCCCCTTTGCAGCCTTTGGAGCTGTAATCTCCTGCATCTAAGGTTGCAGGCCTTCAAGGTGGGCACAGAGTACAGCACACAAATCTTGGGGCACCCAGACCTGCCTGGAATCCTGGCTCTGCCTCGAAAAGCCTTATGGGCCTGGACAACAAGCCCCCCAACCTAAGACTTGGTTTTCTTGACTGGACAATGGGGTGATGACACCCCCGGCATGGCTCATTGAGGATTGGCAATAATGGATATGGCCCATGGTAGGAGCACAGTAGCAGTGGCTTGTTCATTACTAGAAACTGTCAGGGCCATGGAGAACCTTTACAAAGCTGTGTGGCAAGAGGGTTACCTGGCATTTTAAAAAGCAGCTCTCTGGCAGGCCTGTGGTCTCGTCCCAGTGCCTGATGACTCTGCCCCAGGTTTGACTATGGTGCTGAAATGGGTTGTGGTTCAGCAATCACGCACTCCCCCTCGCCCACCTCCCAGGACACGTGCCCTTTCCTGCCCTACTCATGTTGGGCTTGGACATATGGCTTGTTTGGCCAATTGGCTTCAGTGGAAGTGACAGAGTTCCATTCCAGAGCCTAGGCCTTAAGGGACACGGCACATTTGCACTTGCACCTTGAGGAAAACATGCCCTAGCGGCCACTACCTGCTGCCCAAACTTTCCCTACCCCAGCTCCTCCCCTGGATCCCAGACCCAATGCACTGCCACTTCCTGCTTCCCCAGGTCTGACCGAACACCACCTGGCCTCTTTCCTGCTCAGCCCCCCACACCAGGTACAGCAGAGAGACTACTGAGCAAAGATCAGCAGAGAGGGAGCGGGAAACCTGCAGTGAGCAGACATCATGCTGGGCATGCCACGTGCTTCTTCATGAGTCCTGGGAGTGGTGGGGTCAGGATTTGAACCCAGGGCCATCTGACCCCAGAATCAGAGCGCTCTGTACTCTACCATTCAGTGCCAGACATTCTCATTCCTCTGGACAACCAGGTTCTCAAAGCAATAAAGATCCCTTGTGTTGGAGGGAATTAGACAGTTCCCTAGTCCAATAAACAGTAGGTGAACCATACGAAAAGGCCATTTTTGTAGGTTGAAACAGTCAAATATTGGCAGTGTCACAGGTTTACAAGACTCACGGTTGGTTGAACAATCAAACTCAATCCTACCTTAACTGGCAAACTCTCAATTCCTATTTCTCTCTGTGGTTCACGAAGATTTCAAGTGGGACTCTCAAACGTCCTGCCAAATTCTCAAAGAGCCTACATGCGGGGACGTCATGGGACACCCACAGTGCGGTCACGACCAAAGGAACATGCCACAGTCTGGGCTGCTGTCAGTTCACATTCAAGTACATGGATTGAGCACCAGCTGTCTGCTCAGCCCTGTATATAAACAAACTAGTAAATAAACAAATAAGCAACAAACCAGCTAATTCGTGTTCTCCACTTTCTTTTCTGTTTTTTAGTGTGTCCTAGAATTCATGCCAGGAATGAACTCAGTCAAAAATACTACCAGTCAAGCTTAGATTGTGAAACCCATCCTTTTTCTTTCTTACGTATCAGGAGATTCATCAGTCACCAGTCCTCTTCTGACCAGTTTTTAAAGACCATCCCTACCCAAATTCTTTCTTGTTGGCCACCGCCCTCAGGCCTGTGGAATTCCACACTGGCTCGAGTCCCCCAAGATGAATTCTCCAGTCCCATCCCAGCCTTTTCCACTCGTGAGCAGCCTTTAGTATGGAAGGAAGAGACAGAGGATACAGACCACTGACTGATCGTCTGTCTTGTGCCAGACACTGAGGGGCCCTGGAAGTCCTGTTATTTCCAGGAATCCTTACATGACCCTGGGAGGGACAGGGCGACTGCTGACCTGGGCCCGTTGGACTCCAAGCCCATCCCCATCCTTACGAGGAGGCCTGAGATGGTTGACCTGCAAATGCACTCTGGTTCCTTCAATGTAAGGAGAGGCTTCCCTGCCTGGCTATGTCTGGCCTCTGCTAAGCCAGACCCCCTTCCCTCCTGGCCTGAACCCCCGGAAGCAGGTGGGGGAGCCACAGTTTAGCTGCCAAGAGCTGCCTCTTCCTAAGGAGGCCTGTTTTGAAAAGTCAGACGGCCATGGTTGCTCCTCTGATTCTGCTCCCTAAGTGCCCTTCCTGTCTTCCTTCCCACGCCGGGAGCAGAGCATCCAAAATTAAACTGCCAGAAATAGATCTGTTTGGACCAGAAGTAGCAAGAAATGCTTCAGGCCTCTGGAACTTCAGCTCAGCCCTGCTCACCCATGGGGAACTAGAGACGGCTAATTACGGGCAGCTCAGAGGAAGGGCAAAGGATGAGACAGAGAGAGAGGCAGCTGGCCAGAGGGGGTTCCTGTCCTCCCTTCCTTCCCCATCCCGTTTGACCGCCCCACACTTCCTGTTGCTCTGCATCTCCTTTACCAGATTGCTCCAGTCTTGCCAGCTTCCAGTCCATTTAGCAGAACTGGAAGTCAGGGTCCAGCAGTCCCATAGTGGAGAAATCGTGCTCCCCTACGGCCTTTCCCACCTCCTCATGCTGGGGGCTGGCCCACCCCTAGCAGCCGACATCACAATGCTCCTTCTGTAACAACTTGCCCTCATCATACAGACAGAAAGAGACTGGGCCAGATGGAGAGACGGCTGGAAGGGGGGTTGGGAATTCGCTCGGACGCTGCACACTAGCCCAGGATGACAGGTCAAACCGACAGGTCAAGGTCTGGATACATGCAAATGTGTGCTTTCTAAAGGCTGCCCTGGTTAAAGGATGGAGGCGGCATGGGAGGACATGGAGAAATGGAGGCCAGTGGAGGCTGAGTGTGGGTGTAGCAGGGCCATGCTTGCTCCCCCACTCCAGGCAGATTTGGTGTCAGTCAGAGAAGAGACTCCCCCTCTCAAGTTAGGCTTCTCATAAGCCCACTGTCTACCAGGCCTTCCTGAGTCCCTGGGCAGGCAGCAGCCCTGCCTGCAGTGGAGCTCCCAGGGCAGGCCAGCTCTCAGACGTGTTCATACAGCATCTGGCACACCCAGAGTCAAGCATTTAGCTCTGAGGGTCCCCAGAGTTCTGGGACAGTGATGACGATGATGATGACGATGATGATGGAGAATGGGCAGGGCAAGAGCACCAGGAGTGGATAGGAGTTGGAGTAGAGAGGGCCTTGCACGCTATAAATCGCAGAAGGGGAGCACAGAGCCTGGGCAGGCACGGGAAACTTTACAGCCTCTTCCCTGAATCTAGAAGCTCTCCTCTCCCTTCCTGGCCATAGGACTGGCCTCATGAGCCTGTGACCTAAGCAAGCGGATAGGACCCCACACTAAGAAAGTTCCCGTGCTCACACTCTTGATTTAATGCTCTCTGTTGCCATCTTGAAATTCTTAACAATTTTGTCCTTGAACTTGTATTTTGCGAGTGACATCAGATGGGACCACGGGGCAGAGGAGGCCATGCAGTATGCATGTCCCCCACCATTCCATTCCAGCCAGAACTGGCTTCAAACACCCACACCCACAAACAGCATTTGGAAAAACAAGAAGGGCCAAGGAATCCTGTCTTTCTTGCAGTATGTCCCCAGGTTAGCCAGCTATTTATGCTGAAAGTGATGGCATAGAACGAAAAGAAAAGCCAGGGCAACCCACAGATCCCTTTCCTTTCATCACCTCAGTCCTTCTTAGTCAGCAGTAAGACAAAGGCAGAGGGTGTGGGCAGACAGTGATTTTATCAAGAAGCAAAGTAAAAATAGTCGAGCATTTCCAGTTTTCTGGTAAGGATGAAATACACATGCGTGCAAGAGCTATGAAATTTGACTTGTTTCATTTCAATGATTCTGCACATGAGTTAAATGCTCTTAAATTTCCATTTAAAACTGGCATTATGCAATATAAAGACGAATGCTAAAATGCATGCTAATAATTTAAACTGTTAATTTTTTTTATTTAGAACATCACTAAATAACAAATAAAAGAGCACCATGGTGAGTCAAAAGAAAGACTGTGGAAGAAAGAAAAAGCTTTATATTTTAGTACCTTTAAGTGACACTTTTTTCTTGCTTTTTGAATATGAGGCTCTGCATTTTCATTTTGCATTGAGCCCTGCAAATTACGTAATCATCCCTGCCTGGCCAGCTCCTTCTTATTCATCCTTCAAAGCTAGGCTTGGGTACCACCTCCTCCAGGAAGCCCTCCCTAACCCCTAAGGGATTATGTGCCCCTCCTGTGTGCTTCCACAATAAACAGGACACCTCCCACCATGGTGCTGTGATTGTCTGTTTTTCTGACCAGTTCCGCATCTGGATGGAGTTCCAAATGGGACTGCCAACCCTGTAGAGCGCTCCTCAGAGGCAGCTCAGGGCCAGGCACTTATAGGGTACTGCTTCCATGTTTGATGAGTGAATGAATGAATGAATTAATTAATTAATGAGGCACATGCGAGGTACCATTCTCAGCATTTTGCATATATTGACCAATTAAATGAATGGATGATGGCACCAAGATTTCTCAGAGGCCCTGACTGAGCTTCCCATATGACCATGTGTGGTTCCACAAGCCTTAGGCTCTCGGCCATGGCACCCACTTTGGCCCTCTCCTGTCCTTCCCCCCTCATGTGTGGATACACATGCTGGCCAGATAGCAAACTCCTTAAGGGTGAGAACCCTAATTTATCTGTGTCTGGGCCCCAAGGGTGGCCAGAGTTTTGCACAGAATCCATATCCCTGACTCTAAATGAGTGGGATTTATAAAAAAAAAATCACCTAAGAGAAGACAGTCTGACCAAGGTGATTTAGTCCCTGATGAGCCCATTCCAAAACAAGCTGGGGGTCATCCAGCTCTTCAGATTGTACACACTTAAAAAAGGAAAAAGTCTTACTATCCTTTAAAACACACTTTTGGGAAATGTCAGTATTTTTCACAGCATTAAAAACTAGGAAAGCAGAGAGTAGGCATTTGGCAACCTTACCCTTGGATGCCGGTGACAGACTGCCGACCTTCAGGCACAGCTCAGCCACAGCACGTTAGAGCAGGCTTGCTTTCTAGATCCGAGTGCCCGTTCCCAGATGGGTCTCTGGCAAATTGCGGCGTTAACATGCTCATCTTTGGGATGTTTCCCTTTCAGTGAGTGTGGAATAGAAACTGGCTGGTTGCTCAAATCCCATTTCTTCTTCTTGTACACACAGAGGACTACATTTCCCAGTGTCCTTTGCAGTTAGGTTGAGGCCTCAGACTGGGTCCTGGCCAAGGAGATGTTGGCAAAAGCGATGCAAGCCACTCACAGGGTTGTCCTCCCGTCCTTTTCCATGGCAACACCAGAGACCATGTGTTGAAAAAGTAATGTCACAAGATGCAAGGAGCCTAGGTCCCTGAGTCATTGCTTGGAGGAGCACTGCCCAACCTGCATCACACTTGACGAGACTGTGAAATAAAACTTGACTGTGTTTAGCCACTAAGATTTGGGGTATGTTTGTTACAGCAGCTAGCATTATTTATGCTGACTATCTCTTAGTAGGAATGTATTCAAAGACAAGTAACTGAAAAGTCAACCAAAGTGGCATAAATAAATATAAGGTTGTTTTTCCTCATACCAACCGTGTTTCCCCCAAAATAAGTCCTAGCCGGACTATCAGCTCTAATGTGTCTTTTGGAGCAAAAATTAATGTATGACCTGGTATTATATTATATTATATTGTTATATTATATTATATTATACCCGGTCTTATATTATAGTAAAATAAGACTGGGTCTTATATTGTTTTGCTCCAAAAGATGCCTTAGAGCTGATGGTCTGGCTGGGTCTCATTTTCAGGGAAACACAGAAGAAGTCTGAGCACAGGCAGTCCCAGCGTGGATCAGGCTCCAGGACACAGGCTCTATCTTTCTGCTCAGCCATCTTGTGTGTTGGCTTTGACCTCATGCTTGTCAACTCATAGTCACAAGATGGCTGCTGTGCCTCTAAAACACCATTTGCATCCCCAGCAGGAAAAAGAAAATAGAGCAAAGGACTAAAGGGCGTGCAGTCAAATCTGTCCCACCCTGCCAACTCTTACTTATATTTCACTGGTCAAAACTGTATCATATACACTCCCCAGACTAATGACTAGCCAATGGGAATGATATTATGCCTGTTTTAGTCCAATCATAATTCATCTCCTGGGGCTGGAGTTGGGACTCACCTTCCTGAGATCAGTGAATCTACACGACTGTCGGAAGAAGCTGCGTCTCTGTTGGTGGGAAGGAGACAGGAGTGAAATAGATGTTGGATGGTCAACAATGGCCTTCTCCATAGCTGGTTCCCTCATATTCTTCCTGCCTTCTATCACATCCCCTTCAGGCAGGGTTGCATTTATGAGAGACCAAAGAAATGGCTGGCTGGACACTTTGGTCTTTAAGTCCCTGGGTCTGGAACTCAGTTCAGCTGACCCCAGAACTCCATTTTATTGCCTTCCCCCAGGGGACTGGCTGACACACAGTAAAGTGATAGCAGACTAGTCGTCCACCAGATAGCAGCATAATAATCACCCTGAAGGAGAGTGCTTTCCCAGAACCTGATACTCCAGGGCAACTCCTTTCTTTTCTATAATACCACCGATTTCCATAAACTGGTCCTCAGAAATTAGCAGAGCTACTTAAAAATTAGACTGCTCAATGCTTGTGAAGGTGCAGTGAAATGGGCTTGAGCGTAGGCTGCCTGAGGGAGGGTAAATTGTGGTTGTACATTTGGAAAGCAATCTGGCAGTAAGTATCATGAGCCTTAAATATATTCAAACCCCTTGATCTAATAATTCCACTTCTGGGAATCTCTTCTAAGGAAATAACTTGAATACTAAAAAAGCTTTTTGCACCAAGATATTCCTGGCAGGATTACTTATAATAGTGAAAACCTAGAAACAGCCAAAATAGCCAGCCCTTGGAGAACAGCCATTGGAATATATAGAGAGAGAGATAATATATTCTATGACGTGGAGATGCAGTAGGTGATGGATGGATGGATGGATGGATAACTATTAGATGACAGATTAGATAGATAGATTCCACTCAATGAACTATACATATTCATTAAAAATAATGACTACAAAGGGTTTATAATGGGAAAATGCATTTGGATAAAAGACATGAGTTTAAAAAATGGGTACAATACGATTATGAAAAAGGCTGAAATGAATACTCGGAAATGTAAGCATGAACAATGACAGCATGGGTGACTTTTGATCCTTCTTTCTACTTTATGCATCTTTTCATTTTTTCTTTTATAAGCATGCGCTGCTTTATAATAAAAAAACTTTTTTAAGAAAAACATGAGGGTTGCTAGGTGAGCATGGAAATTGGATGGGGTTAAGGGACAGTTTGTTCAGCTGGGGCAGCATTTGGAAAAGTTCCCCTGCTTCATTAAGAGCCTCTTCTCTGGTGACCTCAAAGCTCATGGGGCCAATTTTAGGGCCTTTCTCTCCCTGGCCTCTCCATTGGGAGCTGGCTTCTCTCTCTCCAGCCCTGGCAGAGGCCACCCACTCTGGCTTCCCTGGCTTCAACTGGGATGAATTACGACTTTCTACAGGTACCTTCAGTTCAGGTCACCTTGACTCACTTGACCACGCCTCAAGCTCCAAACCACGCGTTAGTGGAACTCCTGCAGACAGAGTCGCCCTTCTCTGTTGATGTTTCGCCCTGTTGACTCTGTTCTCTAAGGCGGTGGTCTTTGGCCAAGCTTGTTTCTAAATGCTGGGACAACTTTTTAAAGTCCCCTATGTACTGAGTAGGGAAAAAAAATCTCAGACTTCTTTTATTTTCATTCAAGTTAGATTGCTAAGATTCATCCGTATTTTTGTTGCCTGCTGTTACTCAATTTTTGTGCTCTATAATATCGCAACATGTAAATATACCACAATTTATTTATCTATGTATCTATTTCTGTTGACAGAATACGGGCTGTTTCGACTACTAAGAAGAGTGCTGCTACAAAGGCTCTCATGTGTGTGTACCTAGGGAAGGAATTGTTGGTTTGTGAGGTTTGTGAAGGCGCAACTTTATGAGACAATACCAAACTGTTTTCTGAAATAGCAATATCATTTTGAGAGAAGAAAAAAAAATCCAAAAGGATTATATAAACTCTGTATTATCTTCTCAATTTTTCTGCAAATCGAAAACTTCTAAAAATGAAAGCCTTTTTGAAAATTATACAGCATAATACCCTTTTTAAAGTTAAAAATGACTAAAATTAAAAATATTTTTGAGGCTACATTTAGATGTGATAAAATGAAAAGCAAGGGAAAGACAAACACAAGATTTACGGACGTCTGTTCCCTTGGGTCGGGGAGGGGGTTTCTGGATGGAGAACAGTGTGGCACATTGTTGTCAGTATTCCAGCTTTCTTGTTGGATGATGATTAACTGGTGTTTATTAGATTAAAAGAAAGGAAGGGAGGGAGGGAGGCAAGAGGAAGAGGGTGTTTAATGAAGAGCGCTGAGTGCCACAAACAAGGACTAGGTGAAGGCAATCTGTACACCGAGGGCCCTTTCCACAACAGGCGAGAAGGGACCTGAAGGGCATTCACACTGGCTTGAGAAAGGGGAGCGGTTTTGTCAGATGGGCAGCTCGGCGTGTGCCAGAAAGCCAGAGACCCAAATTCCAGCCCCCCCGGCACAGGCACATGGCGTCACCCAAGGTGAGGGTCTGCTCTCTGAGCCTCAGGCAGTGACACACTTCTGCACTCAGACTAGCAAGTTTAGAATCCAGCTGTGCCATCATCAGCCATGCCTATTGTGACCTGTGTGCTCTCAGTGTTCTCATCTGTACAATGGGGGGAATAAATAAGATAATGCATGTAAATACTTACACAGATACTCACCCAGAGTAAGCACTCAATAAATATCTGTTACCACCTCCCCCACCCTGCTCTGTGTGTGTGTGTGTGTGTGTGTGTGTGTGTGTGTGTGTGTGTTGGTACCTGCCCAGGACCCCCCTCCTCCAGGACAGGATGCAGTCTTCCCCAACTGGCTGACGAGCCGGAGCCCTGGCCCTGAGCCCCCAGGGGGTCTGAAGCCTCCACGCCTTTCCCCTCCACATCTCTGTCCGTCACCTCTCTGAGATACACCCCGCGCCTCCTTCTTCTTCTGAATACCAAGTCTCCTCAGGATATACCGCTCTGATCTCATGAGCATTTCTCATGCCCAGTCCCCTCCCTGGCCTGGGCTTCGTCAGGCCCATATCACCTTGCACCTGGACCGTCACTGGCGCCTGCCACTCCTGCCTCCAGTCACCTGCCTCCAGCCTGCCCTCTTTCTGGGTCATGAGTCTGACCACATTATGCCCTGCTCACATCTTTCAGGGGCTGCCATTTGTCCCTCTGCAAGGCTGCCCTAGTGCCTTAGCTGGCATTCAGGGCCTTCACTGGCCTCACTCTGCCCCATGCACCCAAAGTCCAGCCCCACCCTTTCCCCAGCACACCCCACTTCCTTAGTGCCTGCCCCACTCAACAGATGCTGTTCCCCTGCAGGAAACACCCTTCTTCTCCTAGAGACCTCTCAGTTCCTCTCCAAGACTCCCCTCCCCGGGGTGTACATTTGGAACCTTAGTCCCTGGCTCCCTCATTTCGGTGCCCCCCACCCTCACCTTCCACCCTCAGGGGGTATCTCTCTCCATTGTCCTTTTCCATCAGACTGAACACCTCGAGGGCCGGACCCCATCGCATCCCAGTGTTACCCTCAGAAAGCATCTGTTGAATAAGTAAGTGCATGACTCGTTCCCTTTAAAGGGCAAATAAATGTGACTTCCCACTGAAATTATATTTTCCCCTTCCTGATTCAAAACCTAGCTTTGCCTGGGTGGAGAAAAGACAAGTGGAAAACATGTGTCTGGTGGGTTGACACGGGTGGGGACGGAGGACGGAAAGAAAACTGGTGTCTCCTGTTTACCATGGACACTGAGCTTGGAAAGGAAAAGCACAGTCAAAGCAGGATGGACGAGTGGAGACAGCTGCCCCACTGGGGCCATCCCAGGGCTGACCCAGCAAACGGAGCCTGGAGGTGGTGGGTAGGTATGGGAGGGGACCAGGGGTCTGCAGACCCCTGACCTTCTCTGACTCCATGGGGAATTGCTGATCCAGGCCAGCTGTTTACCAGACACTCTTTCTCTAAAGGATGTTCATTACTTTTCCACCTTTCCAAGAGGGGATGGAGAAAGGATCTCTGTGAGGCCGGCTGCCTCCCTCAGTAGGGGAAGCTGCCGGGACTTTCCTGTTGGTAGATAACTGTATGCACAAAAGAATACTAGAAAGTTCACATTAGGATGGCACCTGTCCTGAAGTTACCTTACAAAAAAAAGATAATCAAAGAGGAGATGTGGGGCCAAGGGGTCTGAGCCAGAATCTCAAAGCACTGTTGAAGCTGGCTCCACCTGGGGCATTTTATTACTGGGGTGAAATGCAGAGCAGTTGGGGCTGGGACCCCCAGGGCAGCCTTGGGTCATCCCCTAGTGTTCTAGTCACTGGGTCCTCTGACCTGTCCCCCAAGTACTAGCCAACAAGTGCCCCAGGGCCCTCCCTCTCTAATCACTTAGTGGCCAAGCCTCTGGGGCTCCCTGGGAGCTTCTGAGTCACAGCTCCATAGAGAGCAGTGCTGAGGACTCAAGCATTTGGCAGGTCAACTCTGCCATTTTACAGGTGGGGAAACAGAAGGGGAAGGGACTTGCCCAAGGGCACACAGCAAGTTTGTACCAGTGATAGCTTCCTCGGCCACACTGAGATCCAGGAGTGCTCCTTTCATAGCTGAGCCCAGAGCCCAGAACCCTCTTCCTCGCTTCTGGTCAGCAGTGGCCTCGTGGTGCACGTGGCTGTCCAGCTTCAGTGGCTCAGCGAGAGGACATTAGTAGGAGTGACTATTAGTCATTACTACTGACACTACGGCCCAAGCTCTGTTTTAACACACTTGACCTGCATTATTGTATCAAAACTTCATAATAACACTGTAAACGAGAAACAGCTATTCCCATTTCACAGATGAGGAAACTGAGGCCCATGGGGTTAAGTAACTTGCCCAAAGGCTGTGAGTGAGAGAGCTAGACTTCCACTCCCAGGTTCCCACCCCTAAGTACAGTCTCCTCCCAAAGCAAAGCCTTATGGGGAAGCGCAGGTGGGACAGACAACATGTGCCTCACCAGCCTGGGCTCTTCTCCTGGTGGCAGCCTCTGCAATCAGCCCTGACCCTCCTGGTGGCCTCTCAGTCACTGAGGCACCAGCCACCCCATTCCTATTCCCCTGGCATTAGCCTAAAGAACAGCAGTTTCCATTCAGTGGGACTCTCCCAGGCATGAAGGAAATGTGTGCAAGACAAGATGAGAAAGGGCTGAGTGCGAGAGCTTGTAACACAGACCAAGAAACTTGGACTTCCCTGAGGTCAATAGGGAGCTATGGAAGGTTCTTGGGCAAGGGAGGCAGGCAACCTTAGGACTGTGCCTATAGCTGCCTATGAATCAAGGACGGATCAGAAGGTGGGATGGCAGGCTACTGCAGAGGTCCAGGCACACGACCATGTGTCCTGAGCCAGGGAGAGCAGGTGTGGATAGCATGAGAGGATGGAAGTCAGGCCATCACGGGGAAGTGGCAGGTCCAAGGCTGAGGGACAGGCAAGAAACTGTCCCCTCTCCACGGATTCTCACACAGATTCCTCTACTCCTTTCAGCCCTTTCCAGCTTGTTTCCTAAACATAATAGGTATGAAATCACCTTCAAAACCTGCACCGTCCAGCTCAAACTGCTAGTAAGGTGGTAACTCTCCACCAGGCATCCTCCAGCATGGCAGCCAGCTACCCACTCACAGAAGAAATATCGAGAAGGGCTGTCCTTATCATAGTAGGCTGGAGTACTAGCGTCAAGTGCTGGAGGGACAGCAGCAAGGACCCACCTCCAGAGACCCAGTCCCAGGGGAGAAGCGGGGTACCACTGTGAGTTCCAAGGACAGGCACCGTTTGGCCGTCCTCTCGGCACACACACTGAGCCACTTTGTGAAAGGAAGCTCGTATCTTGAGAAAATCACATGTGTCATCACCTAACACGTGGGCTGGGAAAGGAAGAATTCAGCCCTTTTTCTGGGTTTCCAATTGCCAGACTCAGGCCCTCACTCTCTCCTTACTTGGCCACCCCCTCTTGACCTCATATCAAGTCTGATAAGATGGGTCGTAGAATGGGCCAAGGGGAGCCCTGTGGGAAACGATCAGAGTCGTGGGGGGGGGGGGTCGAAAGGCCTCACTTGTCCTCAGCCTCGCGACGGAAGGACAGAAAAGCCAAGGGCAGGACCCAGTGGAGGGGCAGGGCCCGGCACATTCGTGCAGAGCGTTTTCAAATGTGCCACTTTGTGTATTTCTCGCTCAAGGTGGGCTTATTCGCCCATTTTAGAGATTAAAAAAATTGAGGTCCGTGGAGATTAAGCATGGGTAACACAGAGGTAAGGGTCAGAGCCAGGACTGAGTTCAGGGCTTTAAAACCCTAGAGAACCACTCCCCACTGTGCCATTGTGTTGTCCACAGCGTGCAAAGCATGCTGGCTTTCTCAGAGATCCCTTTCTCCTGGAAAGCATCTCTTCTAACTTAATGTTTCAATATGAAAGCATACACAGGAGCTCATGTGGCCTAGACGGGACACTGGGAAGCTAGACGGGAAACTGGTATTTGAGAAGCTTCTCTTTGAATCCACAGGCAGAGCAGACACCAGACACCGTTTCATACAGATTTGACTGAGTATCTCCACCAGCTAACACCATGGGGGCTTGGAGTAGCCTGCCAGCCCCCAGCCCCACCACCAGCAGCTCTAATGACCTCTGGCCCAGCGTGTACTGTGTGCTGATGAACCAGAGGCAGGACCTGCCCTCTTGTTTGGGGGCTCTGTGGAAAGATGAAGGGGTGGGCAAACAGCAGCTTCTGAGAGAAGAGGTGCCAACTTGAGGCACTGGGAACTCTCAGGAGACCCCGGTCCAGACCTGAAGAGTGAGGGGCAGTGCCTGGCTTTTGGCAGACAAAAAAGTGTTATTGGTGATAAAAATGCCAGACAGTGGGAAAGAAAGGCACTCTCAGTTTCCACAAGAGCTAGGTGCCAAAATTTTCAAAGGAGTGTTTCTGAGCTCAGCCAACAACTAAGATGAATTTTAAGTTAATTCCTAAAATAGGATTTGTGCACCTCAGGGAACAAGCAGTTCTTGATAAAATCAGGACTATTGGGACTTGAAGAGACCCACCGATTATCTGTCCTCAGCCCTGGTATTTGAATTGTCCCTGCGTCACCCTCAACAAGGTGCCATCTGCAGAACAGAGCATGCCCTACCTCCCATGATGACTCTCTCCACTTTCATGAATGCCCGCGGCCCTCAGAATAAGCAGGCGTTACCTACACACAGGCCCTACCTTTGTGTACGTAACGCCTGCTGATTCTTCAGCTTGAGGCCTGTTCTCAGGAAAACCTTACCCGATTCTCCTGACAGAGTCATACCCTTCTATCTGATGCTCTCATAGACGTTGTCGTTTACATTTACTTGCTTGACGGCTGTCACCCCCACTAAACGGTGGGCTCCTTAGGAGTGGGTCCTTGCTGTATCTGCCACCCCATATCTGAGGGTTGTGCCCTAGGACTGGACTCCCTAAATAGCTTTCAGCATCTCCAGACATCAATGTGGTATCCACTTTCCTACACAGTCTTCCTAGACTCGCACCACCTAGATTTAAGACATCATATTTCTGTTAATCCAACCTGAGCTCAAATACAGGCAACTCTACACTGCTGCCTCAATCCTGTGTTCCAGTCCAAGAGCCCAACTGTCCACATAGGGAGCTACTGAGTCTCTTGCTGAACAGCTGAGCAGAGCACAACACTTGCTGGAAGACAGGAGGCATACAAGATAAGACACCAAGAGTCAGTACAGGGCAAGGGGCTAATGCACAAGCTTTGGAGCTGGGTTCAAATCTCCTTGGAGGGTCAAAAGGCAAATTACTTCATCGCTCTATTTCCCTTCTGTAAATATGGACAAATGAGGCCTGCCATGCAGAGCTGTAGAGAAGAGAAATGTATACAAAGTAGCCAGCACAAGTTCTGGCCCTTGGTTGGCACACCCTGGGCTGGCAGCCTCCACGTGGCCTCTAATTGTTCTCATGTTTCAGTCTGTGTGATCCTTCCGCCTCCCCACTGAACAGAGATAGTTCAGAAATGCAACCAATAGGATACTGCAGAAATGACTGATGTGACTTCCAAGGCCAGGTCCTAAATGGTATATGAGCTTCTGACTTCTCTCTCTTGGATTACTCACCCTGGGGAAGCGGGCCGCCATGTTGTGAGGACACTCGAGCAGCCCTGTGGAGAGGTCCGCGGGGAAGGAACTGAGGCCTCCCGCCAACAACCAGCACTAACCTGCCAGCCACATTTGAGCTACCTTGGAAGTCGGTTTGCAAATCTTTAAATGACAGCAGCCCTGGTTGACATCTGACTGCACCCTGATGGGTGACCTCAATCCAGAAGACTCAGCTAAACCACTCCCAAATTCCTAACCCACAGAAACTGAGTTAGTCAGTGTGTGCTATTGTTTTAAACCCCTAAACTTTGGGATAATCTGTTACATAGTAATAGATAACCAATGCAACACTACATAGCAACTACCGTGTTTCCCCAAAAATAAGACCTAACCAGAAAATGAGCCCTAGCATGATTTTTCAGGATGACATCCCCTGAACATAAGCCCTGATGCGTCTTTTGGAGCAAAAATTAATTTAAGACCCGTTCTTATTTTTGGGGAAACAAGATATTGAGACCAGCAGTTAGAAGTCTGATCACTCCACAGCCAATTTAGGTGGGTCCAAAACTCCCAGATGAAAATATGAAAAACTGGCTAGTGATGGGGGTGGGGAGGGGGGCGCGGATGAAGCTGAGACGTGGCTTCTTAAGTACTCCTACACCAGAAGGAAAGCAAAGGCAGTGACTGAACTCAGATTGTCCCCGAAGAGAAGCAGAGAAATGCTCCGAGCACACACCAGTGACTATAACCTACTGACAGCAAAGAGTAGGGCGATAATATAAAAATAATAATTTCCCAGAATGATCAATGTGTTCACAAAACCCAGCCAGTTGTCCAGGCCAGGGTTCCAATGAAGAAAGGAAACATCCTGCAGGAAGTTATAATTTTATGCCGCTCCCCCCGGCCCCCCGCTAGAAAAGAAAAAACACTCGGGAAAGGAAATAATCTGAACATGGGCTCTGGGACCTGCAAATGAGTGCATGGCTTGGGGGGCAGGGGGGCAGAAGACCCCAGCACTGACATGGACAGACATCGCTAAGCCTTGGTTTCTTCACCCACAGGAGGGGGTATCAGTACTGCCTAAACATCACTTCACTGCAAAGATTAAATTAGAGGAGGCATATTAAAGAGTGCTTTGCAAACTGTGAAGTGCTTTGCAAATTGTAAAGTACCTACAAATAGATGCGTTCATTTTTTTTCATCAGAAATGTATTTTCTACCCATTCCTAAGGCACTGTTTCAGAGACGACAATGAAGATGGAAACAAAACACAACACACTGGAGACAGGACAAAAACTGAGACTTTACGCCCTTACCAGAATCCAAGAACTCAGATTCAGGTCCCAGCCTCAGGGTGTGCCAGCTGTGTGACCTTGAGCAAGTCATTTTCCAGCTTTGTGGAATGGGAAAACTTCCAAGGTCCCTTCTAAGCCAGAAGTTTTATGAGTCTGTACTCTGCTTCCTGGATAAGCTTCTGGGGAAAATTCATCAAGTAGTATTTCCCATGAAATCACCATGCATTATCTAAAATTGCTTTACAATTGTGTTTTGCAAAATTTTTTTTGCTCCTTCTGCCCCATCTCTACTGTTTGTGTATCACAGACCTAGAGGGTCAAACAATATAATTACTAAAGTTAAATTAATAGATGCTGAATTTTGTGCCCTGTAAGCAGAGAATATACCTTGTCCTCAAGTTAGTGATGGAGCACGTGAAAAAAGTTATTACATACTTACTTGTCCAAAAAGATAACTTCTCTAAATCATGAAGAGCAGAAATTGAACAAACCATTCTCCAAACCACAAATCCAACACAGGGTAGACTAGAATGCTGGAAATCTGAAAACCAAAAATAGATGATAGATAGATAGATAGATAGATAGATAGATAGATAGATAGCCCATTTGAAAACTAAAATAGTCTTCCTATTGAGGTGAGAAAATAAATAAATACAACAGAAAATTACAATATGACTTGTAAAAACTGATCACCATCAAAGCTATATCGGAAGTAAATATATTAGGTTGGTGCAAAAGTAATTGTAGTTTAAAAGGTTAAAAATAACTGCACAAACCACAATTACTTTTGCACCAACCTAACCTAATATAAAGATGTCTTTATTATTAAAATAAAACAATCCAGTTTCCACTTCTGAGATGACAGCACAAGCCAGCCCATGAACCACTCCCCAGTGAAACAAGCAAAACTGGCAAAAATTATTTTTAAAAAAGCAAACCACCATTTCAGTTCTCAGAGAACTGTCCTAAGAGCATATGACAAATAAAGAGACATTTATCCAAGAAAATCTACTAAAACTTAGTAAGAAAAGCAAGACATTTCACAGCCTGCTCTCTCTTTCCCCCACCCTGGCTCAGCTTGACCGAAGCGTCACCCAGGGTGGATACGGCCAAGAAGTGAGGGCTCCCTCTCCCCTCATTCCCAATCAAGGTGTACCATCTCTCAGCAGCAGGGACAGGCCGCCAGCACTTCTCATCCCTCCAACGCCAAGTTGGAAAGACTAAATTCCTGGTGAGTGTGGCCAAGAGGTCAGGGATACCTCTCTCCCAGCCACTACCCACAGGATGGAGGCGCTACTCCAGGTGGGGTAGGCCAAGAAGACTGGGGCCCCAACAACCCTCACCCTAGATTGCTCATAGGGCACAGGGTCCACAGGAGAGCACGGTGAGAAGACCAGAGGCACTCAGAATTATAGATCAGAAACTTTGCCCAGGGGGAGAGGCAGTCATGAGTAAAAGAACTCGGAAGCTCTCCCCAAAGGAACTGACTGTATTTGAAACAGAATGTGGGGAAGTTCAAGCCTAAGGGCACCCATGAAAACAATAGCTCCTCTTAATTAAGAGCAGCCCAAAGCTAGCTCGCTCCTGCTCCTCCGCAGAGAGAACCAGGGAGAGAGACAGCCAAGAAGAGCCCTCCTGAGTCAGAAGAAACATCAAAGGCCGGCCTCAAAATCAGCCTCAAAGTCTATCCTTGCCTGAATTTAACGGAGCAATTCATGTCTGGGGCATTTTTTTAAAACAACAGAGCAGTCAGCAGGTGATTAGTAATTCTGATGGGCTGGTGTACTACCAAGTGAAGCAGACAACAGAGCGATGGGAAAAGACAGGGTCCAAGAGCCCTGTTGACAAGACACCACTATCATCCCAAGGTGACCTGGCTCATGCTCAAGACTACACCCTAAGGATCACAAATATTCTAAAATTGACTGCAGTGGTGGATGCACAACTCGGTGAATATACCAAAAACCATTGAGCTGTACATTCTACATGAATGAATCGTATGTGTGAATTATATCTCAACAAAATGGTTAATTAAAAAGAATATGGAGAATAAATGACCTACTGACAGATTCCTGTCAGTATTATTTCAAAGAATCCAGTCTTAAGAATGTAAACAAAACAATAAAAACAAAACTAAGTGACCTGGACAATAGAAAATAAAATGGAATTTATCAATAAATTAATTTTTGGACATCTTGCTACTTCTCTGTCTCTTTAGAACAGTCCAGATTTCTGCAAAATACTTCCAAATGCTCCCTGAAAAGCCCTCATTTCAAAAGACCTTCTCTTATTTGAGAAATAAGAAGCTCAAAGTCTTGGCCTTTGAAAAGGAATTTCCCACATGCCTCCAGGAGAGCTTCTCTACCCTCCCTCCCATCCCCACTGTATCTTTCCCCTCTGAATGATCCCATGTTGAGTGCCCCAAGGGCAGAGCCGCCCATCCTGAATTTTGCAGCTCCACCATCAATATAGCCTATATGCACCAGACATGTTACAGGTACAGCTCCCCCGACAGCCAAGGAGAAGGCAGCACTCAGCTCCAAAGGTTTCTACACAGATCCCCAGCCCTGGGAAAGAGCCTCATTTTCATGAAGGTCATTTGGACTAGGCCACCACCCAGCACGAAGTGACCAGAGGGACATGGAAGCTACCTGCCTGCAGAAGCAATCCTCTTATTGAGGAACCTTGGGTCTGGGAGGCTCTGCCACTTACTAGCCTGGTGACTTAGGCAGGTCACTTGGTCTCTTTGAGGCTTCGTCTCCTCATCTGTGTGGTGGACATACTATTGTAAGGATTAAGTACAATGTTGTATGTGGGAGTTGTATGTGAGGAAAGAATTCCTTTCTTCCTCATCTGTTATGGGCCAGGGGCTCACACCGATCTCCTGTCCATTCCTTCTGCCATCCTTGCTCCAAACTGACTCACTCCCATGCTTAGAGGCAGCCAGGGCTAAGAACCCCAGGACCTCCAGTTAAAGATGCTTCATCGGACTTAAACTTAAATTAAACTAAAGGTAAATGACCCAACCACATCCAGTGCGATGGACTGGAGCCATCAGACCCTGCCTCTTTGGTCTGCTCTCTGGGTAAGGAAGCCCAATGCCCCGTGGCCACAGCTGGGCTAGTGAAAGGTGATGGATGCCAGGAGCAGGACTGGCCTTAATGAAACCTGACCTCCATCGGTATTTCTAAACCCAGCATCCGGGAATCTTCTCTGAGAGCCTAAGCTCTTGGCCTCTTCTCTTCCTTAGCATTAATTCCAACAGAAAATATTTGGAAATAAGATCATGAACCCCCTTTCCCCACATTAGGGAATAGGGTTGGGGGAGACGATCCAATGTCCAGCCTAAGACACAGCAATGGACCAATCATCACTCCCCCCATGAAAGTGCTACATTCAGCACGGCACTAACATGGGCACAGGTGAGATACAACGGCCACTTCGCAGACTGAGGAGCAGAGAGCGAGGCCTTCGGAGAGCCCTGGCAAACGCTGCCCTGGCAAACGCTGCCCTGGCAAAGCCCCCAGGACCTGGGAAGAACGTGGGGAGAGGGAGGGACTGGGAGTTGAGGTGGAGCCAAGGACATAACAGGGGGACCTGCAGAAGGCCACATGCCCTACTGTGAGTGGCAGGTGGACACTGTGGCCTTTGACCAGGCCACTGGACAAGGTCTAGCCCAGGGAGGCCTGGTTCCTATTTGAGATGTGTCAGTGCCACAGTCAGCCCAATTTTCTCTATATATAGGCATAAAAAGACAGGTTACTAGGCCCACACCAGAGCCTGGCACTTCCCAGCCAGGGTCCAAGAAGGGGTTTTTGGTGCTAGCATATTGCTGGGGAAGGTGAGGCCCTAGCAAGATGTCACTGCTTTGGCCATCTGACACCTTCGATGCTCTGCTCTGGGGCCCAGTCACGGGGGCTCCTCCCTCCTCTGACACTGTCACAGTTGAATTGTGTCCTCCAAACACTATGTTGAAGTCCCAACCTATTGTACCTAAGGTCACACCTGTAAGTGTGACCTTATTTGGAAACAGGGCCCTTGATCTGATATGATTATAATCCTTATATGAAGACGGGTTGGCCACAGAGATACCCAGGGAGAAGCCCATGTGACAATGGAGGTAGAGACGGCAGCTGCGGGCTCGGATGGTTGGCCACCACCAGGACCCAGGGAGAGGCAAGAAGGGTTCTACCCTGAGTCGCAAGGGAGCACAGCCCTGCTGACACCTGGATTTCAGACTCCTAGCCTCCAGGACTATGAGAGAATGCGTTTCTGTTCTTTTAAGCCACCCAGTTTGAGAGGTTCTGTTGTGGCTTATACAGGCCCCGAGCTCTGAGGCCTAATCCCACACCACCTCCATCTGCGTCCCATAGGGGCACAGAGATGGCAAGCCGGAGAATCCACTCTAAAGGAGGAGCCAGCTGTGTGTGTGTGTGTGGTGTGTGCATGTGTGGTTGGGGGTACAGGACAACACAGCGTGGGCCCAAGGGGGTGCTATCTCTGGTCCCACAGTGGGAGGGGCCCAGAGAGAGTGAGATCAGGTGAGAAGAGGCAGTCTCAGATTCTTTCCCATTGCGGGATCTGAAATGGCCGGGACCAGAATAGAATCAAGTCTCTTCTCTGCTTTTGCGAAAACCTTGGAGTTCCTGCCAACAGAAAAAAAGAAGAAGAAAGCCCAAATACACCTATTTCCCACTTCAACATATACCGTGTTTCCCCGAAAATAAGACCTAGCTGGACAATCAGCTCTAATGCGTCTTTTGGAGCAAAAATTAATATAAGACCCGGTCTTATTTTACTATAAGACCAGGTATAATATAATATAATATAATATAATTAATATAATATAATATAATATAATATAATATAATATAATATAATATAATATAATATAATATAATATATAATAAATACCGGCTCTTATATTAATTTTTGCTCCAAAAGACGCATTAGAGCTGATGGTTCAGCTAGGTCTTACTTTTGTGGAAACATGGTATTTGATAACCGCAGTGTCCTGCCTTACCCACAACTGGAAAAGTTACCCCTCACCCACCACCTCCATCCCCACCTGCCAACCTCACACTGGGCTCAACACACTTTCCCATTAGACTCCTGCCATGAACTTCAGAGTCAGGAGACTTCCAATTATTTTTACTTTTCCAGCAGCAGGGAGGAAAAAACAACTTAGAGGTGAAAAGCAGAGGGAGAAGCAAGAAAGCGCCTCAGCCCCAGGCATCGAGTTTTTGGGGTTTTTTTTAACCAGTAACTGGGCAATGAATAATTTATAGCCAAGAATGTTTGGGGAGGGGGGAGGATAAAACTGTTGACAAGTCAAGAAAAAACCTCTTAGCAGCCTAACGGAGCCATCCATCTTCAAGAAACAGGTTTCAAATGCATCGTTTGTGAAGATGCTGCTTGAGGTTGTTTTCTTTCTTTTTTTTTCCTCCTTTTTTATTTATATGGAAATTGGTGGGTGCTGAAATATGTTTCACTTCAGCACGAACTTGGGCTGAATGATATCCCAGGCAAAAATTAAATCATCACTTCCTACAGAAAGAAATAAACAGCCAAGCAAGGCAGACCCTCAGCGTATGTGGAGGAGGAGAGTGGAGAATTCTGGAGAGTGGAACAAAGGCGTTGGCGTTCCAGTCAGGACAACCTGCAAAGCTCTGCCCAGGCTCACTAGCCAGGACATGACGGGGGAACATTCCTCGAGAAGCCCCGCGCAGATGCCATGATTGCCCAACTGAGACCTCCGCATCCTTGAAGAGTGGGTATCCTCCTAGGTCTTCCCAGGACCAGGGTGGCACTGTGAGGACGTGGTGACAACAGCAGCTGGGATGAAGATGATGACATTGACAATCCCAACAGCTCCAGGCTCAAGCGTGCATCCAGCACCTGCCATGTTCTAGCTCCTTCCGAAGACCCTCTCACTTAGTCCTCATGTCACCTCTCTGGCTAGTGCTGACTGGGCAGTTTCGTCACTCTGTGGCTTCTCTCTGCCCCAGGAGGGCCGCTTGGGAACTGGAGCTCTGGGAGGTCTTGAAACTCTGTTAAAGGTCACACAGATCCAAGATGACAGAACCTAGCCCTGAATGTATGTCTCACCCACAGGCTTATTCACCTCCTAGGGGCCTATGGAAGCTGGCTTGGTTGTCCAGAAGGCAGCAGGGAATAGGATGAGCCCTCAGACTCTCCTCCCCTTACAGCCCCCACCGGCCCCAGGCCCTGACCAAGGTTAGAGCGTGGGCTGCCATCAAGGTCTAGCCCAAGGCCAAGTGGCTGCCCTGGGGCCAGGACAGACCATTCATCCTAACGTGTTAGTTATCTAGGGCTACATAACAAATGACCCCCATACGCAGCAGCTCTAAAACAACAAACATTTACTTCCTCGCAGTTTCTGTGTGCCAGGAACCTGGGGGCAGCTTATCTGAGTCTTCCAACTCAGGGCCTCTCACAAGCTGGAATCAAGATATGTGCTGGGGCTGCTGCAGTCATTTCAAGGTTCAGCTCTCATCTCACCCACATGGCTGCTGGCAAGATTCGATTCTGCACAAGTTGTTGGACTCATGGCCTCGGTTCCTCACTGGCTGTTGGCTGGAGACGTCCCTCAGTTCTTGGCTCTATGGGCCCCTCCATATGGCAGCTCCCAACATGGCAGCTGGCTTTCCTCAGAGCCAGCGACAGAGCAAGAAAGGCAGGCATAAGAGAAGCCAGTCTTTTCCTAATGTAATCTCAGAGTGACACCCCATCAAGTGGACCTTCTTCTTTATTTAGAAGCAAGTCACTATGTCCACTCCACACTCAAGACGAGGGCAATACGTGACAGCATGAACAAACAGGAGGCTGGAGTCACTGGCAGCTCTCTTGGAAGCTGTAATCTGGCGTGTATAACAAACTACCCTGAAGCTTAGCGGCTTAAAACAACAGTAATCACTTATTATCTCACGGTTTCCATGGTCAAGAATCCAGGAGCAGCTCGGCTGGGCTATTCTATCTTGGGGTCTCTCATGGGATTGCAGTCAGACGTCAGCTTGATGGCTACAGTCCTCTGAAGGCTTAGCTGGGGCTGGAGGATTCACTTCCAAGTAGCTCAGTCACATGGCTGGCAAGCTGTTCTGGCCACTGGTGGGAGGGAGGCAGCGGTTCTTCCCCACGTGGGCCTCCCCCAAGGCTGCTTGAGTGTCTTCACAGGATGGTCTCTGGCTTGCTCAGGTGCGCAATCCAAGAGACCAAGGTGGAAGTTGCAATGATTTTCTGACCCAGTCTCAGCAGTCACACACCAGCGCTTCAGCAGTGTTCCACCGGTCACAGGCGTCAGCCCTTTTTAATGTCAAAGGGCGGTACATAAAGGCATGAATACTTCAAGGCGAGACTCACTGCAGGCCACGTAGGAGATCAGCTACCACACCAACTAAGCAAGCCCACCAGGATGGAATCACAGCACTGGAGCCAAAGAGCGTACTGAACCCCAAGCCCTAGCATACCCGACTCTCTGCAGGTCCTCCAAATATGGCAGGCCCTCTAGGCCCAATGCCTTTGTGATCCTCCCTCCACTTGTCACGCCTTTTCCCACAGTGAACTCCTACTCAACCTCCAAAGCCCAATTCACACGTTACCTCCTCCACAAAGCCTTCTCTGTTCCTCACCCTGCTCTCCTCACCCATCCCACCCACAACATGACTGTCTGCTCTGTGGAACCCTATGCAGCTTTTTACATGCCTTTATTTTCAGCCCTTATTTCTGCATCTATCTGCCTACCCAAGTGTCTGAGACCCAACATGGCCAGGGCACACCCACAGCATAACAGAAGCCAGAGTCTTTTTGTAATTGTAAACTCAAAGTGACACCCCATCAGGTGGGCCTTATTCTTCCATCAGAAGCAAGTCACAGTGGTCTGTCATTGTAAAATTGAGCCAATGAAGTGACTTGCCCAAGTCACACCCTGTCTGGTCCGTTCCAGGGCTGGGCTGAGACCGGACAGAAGGTGCCCTGCCTCCTGGGCCCCTTTCCTACTGTTGGTGGTGGGGCTCTTTAAACACACTTCCCAGGCAAGCACCTTCCCAGATGTCTCCTTCACACCCTGCTCTGTGGGAGCCCTCACAGAGGGCGCCTGGAAAAACCCCTCAGGCCTTGCAGGGGACAGCCCTGGCTGCCAGTCCAGCTGAGGAAAGCGCTTCATCACAGACATCACCTGATGCCCCCAGCTCCCTCCCTGCGGCTGGTTCCATTGTGAATTGTGTCCCCAGAACTCCATTGACGCTCAGCACAGGCTCTGAACTGGTGGAAGGTCCTCATGGGACGGGGACAGAGGACAGCAAAGGGCCAGGATGGGACTGGGACTGACAGTTGTTTCACACCAGAGGCATTTCCACTGCCCAGTGGGAAGAACTACCTGGCTACTTCTGGACGCGGCCTATGAAACACACAGGTGCCCTGAAGGATGGACCCCACCTGTGAGTGCATCAGTCACCTGGCAGCTTTGTAACCAGGACACGCAGTGGGCTTGGCCCCTTCAGTCCTTCTTTCAGCCTCTTATTCACCTGACAGAGGAGTCCTTTCAGCCCAGCAACACGGCAAATTGAGTCTGGAGGGGCTAAACACATGGGCTTGTCAGGAGGGTGCTCCCCAAAGAGCAAACGCTGGTGCTGGGACAAGGGCGCCCCAAATGTCAGGCAAGGTAGAGTGGAAAGGAACAGAAGGGAGGGGCTGGACCACAGGAACCCCCAAATGCAGCATCTGTCAGGGGTTCCTCCGTGACTTTGGTGTCCTTCCGCACATCCTTCCAGTTCTCAGGGACATGCTGGCAGGTGACATGATTTGGGGCTCCCAGTCCCCAGAGATTTGGGATTCAGTAGACCTGGGGGTCATGGATTTTTGTTTTAAGGAACTTTGCTGTATTCATGTAAAAAGACGGTGTTTTAACACAGAGAGGGTGTAGAACTGAGGGCTCAGTCTTTTGACTTTGACAATTTTTGCTTCCGTTCACATTATCTGGCACAAAAGGCTCTCTCTGGCATTGAATTGATGGGAGAAATAAAATCTATTTATGTTTTACATCATTCGACTGGAAAATGTTTCCAAAGTACAGGGACAGGCTGGCTGCACCCTGGCTCAGAAAGCTTTTACTATAGTGGCCATGGCACTTCACCCTCGTCAGGATGGCTCCTGTGGACCTGTGTCCTTGTACAGGACCTGAAGTCCTCCACAAAGGATTTAAAAGTGTACACTGAAGACCCTCAGGCTAGATCTGGGAGGGCCATGGAGCCCTGTGAGGGTGCACTATTGAGGTGACAAGCGCCTCTGTGCTGAAACACGTCAGTGGCTGACAGATGTAGTCTGTGCATCCAGAACTGAGGTGCTGGGAGTGAGTGAGGGGACCCTTATGCCAAGCCCCACAGACACTGCTCCCGCAAGAGAAAAAAAATTGCTCCTGAAGCACGTCCATGTATCCTTCCATTTCTTATAGGAAGTTCATTGTAATCTTACGGGGCCACTCTCGTATGTGAGGTCTGCTGTTGACCAAAACATCGTTCTGTGGAGCATGTCTGCACGTTCATTGCTAAGTTCTGTGAAATGGAGGTTGTGCCAGAAAACTGGGGCTGGATAGTTGCTTTAGCTTCTACACCTGTAGGGGCTTATAAACCTCGTTTGCCTCAACATGATTGGAGGGAAATGAATCTGACCCCTGGTCCAACATGCCGTAGCCAAAGCCACATCGCCACGACAACTCGCTCTGTTCTTTTGTCTCTCCATCCTGATTCCTTATTCCTGCTGACACTTAGGGCACCTTTCACTCTGTAAGTCACTATTTCAGTGATCTATACCTCAGCCAACCAGTTTCCCCTTGGTATTTCCAATCAATCCAGCCTACATCCCTGTTCATAGAGCAGTGCTGACAGCCGTGATGTTCTATCTCTGACCCTGTCAGGAGGAAGCAGGGGAGCTGGTGGGACAGTGTTTCTAAAGTCTACAGCCGTGTGCGACATGGTCCCAGGCTGACAGCCACTCACCACTCACCACTCACTCACCCAGAGCAACGTCCAGTCCTGCAAGCACCAACCACGGTACGTGTCCTATACAAGTGGACTATTTTGTATCTTTTATACCATATCTCTACTGTGCCTTTTCTATGTCGAGATGCACAAATACCATCGTTACAATGGCCTACGTACTGAGCACAGTGACGTGCTGTGCAGGTGTGTAGCCGAGGAACAGCAGGCTGAGGAACCATACTGCCTGGGTATGTAGCAGGCTAGACCACCTGGGTTTGTGTAAAGTGCTCTCTGTGGTGTTTTCAGGACGATGACGATGAAATCGCCTGAAGACACATTTCTCAGAACACGTGCATCCCCATCGTTAAGTGATGCATGACTATAATTTATACTAAAATAAGAATCATTCCATTTTTCTACCTGCTAAGTCCTTGATGTAAAATAACTCACTTATTTAAAAAATCTGTAGACCACTCTTGTGATCCAACTGTGATCCAGAATGTCAGCCCAGGCCTTGCAATGTTCCATCACCACACACCAAGGGCTTCTTGATTATAAAAGGAAGACGGGGAAGGCCAGCTTCAAAAGGATTTCTGAAATGAACCATTATAATGGACTCTTCCAAAATGGATTTACATTGATCCTGTTCATTCATTTCCTCTAATTTTGCCTCATGTATAATGGCTTCAGTGTCTAAAGAACAAGCTAGAGAATTAGTCCTGACTATCTGATCTCCGGCTAGACATGGGGGCTCGAGCCCAGAGGCCTCACCATGTCTGGTGTCCTTGCTGGTCCTGGTCATTACAGTCCTGTCCTCTAGACCAGCCTCGATGTGAGAGCAAAGGCTGGGTCTACATGACCATTATGCATCTCCTGCTTGGCGCTGTGCCTGGCACACAGGAAGCACTCCGGAGTAAGTCCCTTGCAACCCCTGCCTGGGGCTCCCTGAATGCCCACTGTCCACCTTGAGGCTGACAGGGCAGTGCCTCACTCTCCCCAACACATGAAACTCTCAGAAGAAAGAGCCACTCATAGCCCCCCAACCCCAGACGTGAGCCCTAGGAGCTGGATTTTGTCCTATCTGTGCAGCACTGCCTGCCCCCGAGAGCGTAGTCCCACCTGCCCCCTGAGGCAGCTCAGAACACAGAATAACCCCCACCATCATTCCCTCCCAATCCCTTCAGCTAATAGATGCCCTTGGCCAGAACAATGGCCAGCAAACATCACGTTGCCGGAGATATCGTGACCAGCTATGATTTCTCAAGTTCACCCCTGGAAGGAGCTCTCCATCCCTGCCAAGGGTCTCTAAACAGGTCGGGGGGCCCATCAGATTCTGTGGTGGGCTCAGCTTCATGGTTATGGCTTGGGGCTGTCCCTGAAATGTCCAGGGGGGTAAAAGGGCAACCAAGGCCCTAAGGGAAAGTCAGGGCAGATCCTCACTGAATCCATGTTCTTGATCTTCATCTGACCTTCATCCAAGCAGCCAACCTTGCTTCACACTCCAGGTGTGATCAAGACCCTCGATCAGTCCTCCTGGCCCTACAGACCCGTCCCCAGACAGCCCCAGCCGCATGCATCCCTCCCTGCCTGGAAGGACCCAGCCTGCCTGCCTGCCTGTGTCTCTCCCCAGAACTCTCCAGGACCTTCCAAGCTCAGCTCTTTGCATCTTAAGATACCCTCCCTATGACAAGCTTCTGCCCTGAAAGCGTGTGCCATTGTCAGGGATGCCAGTCACAAGAGGACAGCTGACACAGACCTGCTGCGGGAGTGAGTGCTGCGATCAACCAGATTTACCTCCGGCCAGCCCTCAGCTGCTGAGCTTTCTGCACCCCCTGTCCCTCCTGATTTTAACATCCTCCTTCAAGTTCATCAAATGAAAACCCTAGTTCTGAGGTGGAAAAGCCTCTTAGGAGGTTAATGGCAAGTGAATAGAGCAATAAATGTAATGATTTAATTCTTCAAGGATGGCTAAGAAGGCTGCTGTTTACCTAAAGTCTTAGAAGATAATTACTAGGAGATAATTACAAAAAGCTGCCGGACTGCAGCTGCCCAGAAATGGCCACAGCCCTGATCCGTTTCACCACGGTAAGGGAACGGGTGCATTCCACAGAGAAATTCCACACAGTCACTTTCTGGGAAGGACACCAGGCCAGAATTTCCACTGCTCTCTTTCTTGCTCCTCCCTTTGCCATGGTCTGTTTTCTGCCATCACTGGAGAGCTCCCCCGGGTCATAGCCTGTCTCCCCAGAAATGTGCCATAATGATTTTCCCCCAGCTTCTCAAATAGCCTGTTCCCTTCTTGAAATCCCGTTAGCAGATAGGGGACAATGGGACATTCCCTGTAGACGCACAGTTCTGGGACAAGCTTTGATGAAGGGGCTCAGAGGTCCACCTGTGGATCAAGCCCTCCCTGTCTGGGAAGGGGAGGACATCCTGAGGTTGACAGGGAGGTGCCCCTTGGGGAACACTAGCCAACTGAACAAGAAATTGGTCACAAGGCCGAGAAAAGAAAGGAACCAGGTGTGAATAAGTGGGCCTCTTTGGGCCTCTCCAGCTTCATCCCGAGAGATCACTTCCTCTCCCACCCTGCATCTCGCCCCCAACCACTCCAAACACACCCCACCCCTAGAGAGAAGACAACACCCCAAGGTACTGTCAAGGCAGATTATACTGAAATGTTCACATCTCAATGCAAAATTTCTTTAAAATCCTGTGTAATATCTGTTTCTTCCCCAAGTTTCTCTCCTGCTGCAGCCACCTCGTCCCTGAGATACTTCTTTCTCCTCCTCAGCCTCTGCAGTCTCACTGGCTCTGCAGCCACAGAACACCCCCACCATCATCCTTCCAGGTCCCCTCACCCGCAGATATCCCCCAGCAGGACAACAGCCAGCAAATATAGGTAGCCAAAGATGTCATGACGCGCTATGGTTTTCTACGCCTGCCCCTGGGAGGAGCTCTCCATCCCTGCCAAGGGTCTCTGGACCAGAAGCCTCACCTGCCTGTCCCACAGGTCACAGGGTCCATCAGATTCTGCAATTCACTCATGTTCACAGTCATGGCTTGGGGCTGTCCCTGCCCTGGCATCAGGTGCTACCCTCCAGGTGAAGAAGATATTGTCTATGGTCATGGTAATTGGTCAAAGTCATTTTCAAGGTCATGGTTTGCGGCTATTCCTACCTGGAGGTGAAGATATTCTTTATATGGTCATGGTCATCTTCACAGTTACGGCTGGAAGCTATCCTTCTCCTGGGACTGGGTCCTACTAGCAGGTGAAGGTGTTCTGTGTGGTTTTGCAGTTCAGGCCCTCAATTCCATTCTTGCTTGCCTTATAACACTCCTCCAAGTGGCCCTTCAGCTGCAGGAATGAGGAGCTCATTGTGCTCAGGCCACCCATCCTCCGGCAGGCAGCTCCGGAACGTTTCCCTTATACCTTGGACCTTTGACCTTCGGAACTAACCCAACAAGAGCACAGAACACAGCCTCCACTTTTTCTGTAACAAGTGTTCCAACATCAGAAGGCTTCTAGGTCCCACACAGAGTCTGCTTCTCTCCAGGCTGAATGTGTAACCCTTTTGTCATTCCTCGCATTCCAGGAGCCCAGGTACCTTCCACTCCAGGGTCACTCTCCATAGACAGACTCCATCTTGGTCTGCCTTTCTCCAGGGGTGGGACCCAGCATGAGCTGATGGGATCCCACATGGTCCAGCCATGAAGAGAGCAGCAAGACTACCCCTTCCCAAGCCCAATCCTCACCCCGTATTCTTCTGTCCCACTAATGACAATCAGGACACCAGCTCGCCCAGGGATTGTTCCAGATGCTAGTAACTGAAGCGTACTCAAGTCAGCTCTCAAAAAGTGGACTTTAACTAGACATCTGAAAATATATCAAGGAACTGAGGGCAAGAATTGCAGGTGTGGGAAATGGGGAGCAGATGCTGGCTGGGACAAGTCAGCTGCCTTCAGCAACCGTTCTCCAGCCCAGGGCTGCACAGTTTCCACCTCTGCTCTCTGGCCGTCAAGCTCTTCATTCTTCCCTCTCCTATAGATCTCCTTTCTCTACGGCTGCTCACACATTCAAACATGGCTGCCCCAGCTCTGGTGCCATCATCCCACCGATGAATGTCCAATCCCAAATTCCCCAGAGGTGAAGTCAATGAGCTCATCTTACCAACCGCTTGGCTTTGGCTTCCTTCAACTGAAGTTTCCTCTCTGGTCCAACCTGCTGTGGCCCAGGAAGGGTGGGCCCCAGAGCTCAAGTATTGCCTCAGGGGCCCTCCCCACAGAATGTGCTGTCTGTGCTGCTGACCAGATCCCTCCATCTCCCCAGCCCTCTCTGTACTCACATAGAGGGCCTGCTACAGGGCTTGTCACCTTGGTCCTGAGTCTCTTCCTTTTCCAAGATTGTCTCCCTCACCAGCCAATGGGTCTTGGTTTAATTCCAATCTGGCTTCCAATATAGATGCTCTTCCTCCATCCTGTGCTATTCGAAAGTCTGACGCATGTGTCTGCTGTGCCCCATCTATGTCACTAACCTCTGGCCTGACCCAGGCTGGATGGGCATTGGTGGGGTGAGCCTGGGTTCTTGCCCCGGGTTCTGGCAGCTGGAATCTGACCAACTGAATTGTGGACATGGCTCCTGCCTCAGCTGCCTCCATACTGGCCTAACCCTTCCCGCCACAGCCCTACTCTGATAACCACACACCCCACTCCCAGCCCCAGCCCATCAGGGGTCCCCAAGTGTAACAGTCCCAGCCCACAGCCAGTGGCCCCTACTCGGGCCCTCCCACAGACCCAGAGACACAAACGCCGTCTCAGAGCATCTCTGTGGAACCTTCTTGGCTGGCAGAAAGAACTCACATTTCCACTTGAATGATCTGAACTCCAAACACTGCTGAGCAGGCCCGTGTGTCAGACCCACAGTTAGTGCTGCTCCAACAAGGAGCCCTCATCAGGGACGCTGTGTTGGCCACGGGGAGACATGGGGGATTCACCAGAAGCTGAGGACATGCGTTCTCTGCGACCCAGCTCCCCAAGGGTGGGGAGTACCTTATAAATGCACATTCCAGATACACCAAATAGGGAGAAGTCCCCCCACTGGCCCGGGCAGCTGCCAGCGCCTCAGAGCCATCCTGGCAGCCACGGAGGGAGGCCTCATTGTCAGGGTTTGGATTAACATTTTCATGACCCCGTTAGAAACAATTGCATTGCTAATTCAGTTTCTCTGGGGGAAAACAATCCATCTTGATTTTCTAACTTACAGTTTTTTCAAGAGGTCAGATAAGACTTCTTAAAAATTAGGGGGGGGGGTGAGTAGGTCATTAGTCAGATCCCTCTTCGGAATGTTCTAGTGCTGTAGCTTCCTGCCCAGGAAAGGGGTGGCAGGAATCTGGGGCCCCCAACCACGTTTTCAGTAAGTGTCCCTTCTCAATGTTTTGTTCCAAGGCAATATGCTGCGACAACGCTCATCAGACAATAATGAATGGCCTTAGCGGGAGTCATGTGGGAGCAAGACCTTGTGACAGGCAGTGGGGCCTCACTCTGTTCTCTTCTGCTGCAGCTCAGAACCATCCAACCTCACCATGCCCTGGAGACAGGCCGCACACGGCAGACCCCCCGGTGCCCTGCGTGGTACCCCTGGCCCACCTCTGACTCAGCTACACCTTGGGGGTAGGTGTCAGGTGACCTCACAGTGTCTGCCTCACACCTGCATTGTGCACGTGGGCATAACCTGGGTGCGGGGTGAAGCCCCCAGGGGCACACCTCAGGCAGCAGGGACAGAGCCAGGAGGTGGATCGGCCCTGCCTCCGTCCTTTCAGTGGACAGTCTGGTCCTATCCGTGGAGGTCCCAGCATAATCAGGCATCACGGCCCGTGGCAGCGCCCTCCAGGACCTCAGGTCTGCTTTCTCTCCTTTCCTAGTCTCCTCTCCCAGCTCCTTCACTCCTGCTTCCTGGGGTCAGATCCCAGTTAGCTTATTGGCACTCAGGCTCTTATCTCGGGCTTTGTACGCCAGGAAGCCAAACCAAGGCACCGTCACCCTCAAGGCCCACGTGAGGCCTGGTGGGAAGTATGACACCACCACCCCCATAAACACCTGCAGGATGAACTAAGGAACTGCGGAAGTGCCTATTCTGTGCGTGGCGTCGTGAAGCTCTGCCCAGGAAGAGTCACACAACGAAACTGTGATATGAACTGGGTTTCTGGACGCCCTGGCCCCTCCTTGCCCATCCAAGCTGCATCTTAGCCAAGCACAATCACCCTGGGCCAGTGGCACCCGTGGAACACACAGCATTGGCAGCCCTCCTTGGTGCCACCCGCAGGCCCCTCTGGGAGGCTAACAGCTAGCCCTGGCCCTTGTCTCTGGGCCCACAGAGCTCCCATTACTGCTGTCACCACCCAGACAGGCATATTCCCGCTTCACCGGCCCGCAAATGGCCCCACTGGGGAATGTCAGAGCTATAATTGCTTTTCGCCCAGTGTCTAACTCAGTGCGTGGACATGGCTCCCTGAGGCTGCGGGTAGAGAAAAGCATGTTCACACAGGTCCACCTCAGAGGTGTGGACACACACAGGGGCGAAACCCAAACCCAGGCATCCTCTCAAACCCCTTCCAGAAACGTCCATCAGAAAGAAAAAGCAGGCCCCTGCGAGAGCCTGGGAAACTGGAGCACAGGTGCTGCTGAGAAAGAAGCTGGAGCCCAAACAGGAGAACTATTCCTAACTTATCTGACTACAAAAACCCTGTATTCCAAGGATACCTATTGCTTCTAAAACACATACTGAGAGCTGATGTTCCAGGTATTTCCTTGGCCGTTATCAAGTTTCCTCTGAGGATTCTGTCTCCTTAGGATTCAGGGTCAGAAGAATCTGCTTTGATAACAAAGGAACTGGCTAGAAAGACAGGTGTCCCCAGAAGCCATGTCCAGAACAATACTTTAGGGAACAAAGAAAGGAAACACCTGAAACCTTGAAGGGCTGCTTGTTCCTGTTTGGGATTCATCTGAGGGGGACAGGGGCGAGTAAACAGACATCACCTGGCTGGCCATCAGCCACCGAGTCCCTTCTCCCTCCCGGCCTTGACTTGTCCAAAAATGAAATCAGGGTCACGGAAAAAGCTCCCAGAGGCCAGCCCAACTCTGACAATTATTTCCTACACCTTGGTCTCAGGGAGAGAGAGATGAACATGCCGAACCCAACGTGTCCAGGATGAATCTTATCTTTCCAGCCTCAAACCTATTCTTCTTCAGGTGTCCCCATATTGTAAAAGCCACCCTTGTCTCCCCAGTTGCCCCAGACAGAAGTAAAGACACCATCCTCCTGCCCCCATCACCCACTGCATTGCATACCAGCCTCCAAAGTCTGTTGATTCTGCCTGTTAAACAGTCCTCAAATCCTTGCTCTCTTTCCAGCCCCTGTCATTCGACAGCAAATATGTATGAAGCACCTACTATGTGCAGGGCCACTGCCCTAATCCCAGCCAGTCATCTCCTGCACAGAGTATGACAAAAACCTCCACAGGACTTTGCCTGCAGCCTCCCCATTCCTTGCTGCCACCAAAGCCTCTTCCCAAATGCAGATCTCTGTTGTCTCACTGCCCTCGGGGTCATGTTTGGCTCAAAAAACTGGGGAAGTGAAAGGTCATCTCTCTGGCATATAGTAGGTGCTCAATAAATATCTGTTAAATCAATTAGAGAGTAGATAAATGAGTAAATGTACAAAAGGATCACCTTAAAGATGCCCCATTTGAGGAGTGGGGGTGTCAGTCCATGAACTTTCCACGGGAGCCATGAGAAGTAGGTCAGAGAATCTGCAACGCCCACGCTCCCCCTCCCAATAAAAAACAGTGTGCAAGTGGGGCTATATGGATATGTGCAGTTTTGAAATTCCCAGTGGGGTCCCTGATCCAAAAGATTAAGAACCATTTCCTTATGGCTTCAAACATGCTGATGAATGAAGAATGTAAACAATATTACTTTGCTTCCCATGGCCAAGTTTCTGGCTTACAAGGATGGGTCAGCCTCTCAGGACAGCCTTGATGTCTACACAAGAAATCTCCTGATCTCTGAACCCCATAGCAGAGCCTCATTTATCGCATCTCCAAGGGCACAATTAACTTCCCTGGCCGCAGACCCTAATGAAGCAAACGGATTATGGATCCATTAGAGCCTTGCAGAGTGCCATTAGTTCTCCCACAGCCCGGCCAGTAAGAGGACGTGGGGTTTCCCAGAGGAAGGGACAGAGCCTGGAGACAACCCTTCAGAGCCCTCCAGCCCCCAGCAGTCTCACCTTCCCAGAGGCGTGGGGTGGGGCAGGGGAGGCTGCATGTGTCCCTGTCAGATGTCACAGCAGAGGAAGAGGAGTGAGGAGGGAAAAAGGTACACAGCCAGGCCTCCTGTCAGTTCTGTGCATCACCAAAGGGGAGAGTTTGTTTCTACAGGGCTATGGAATTTCCTTCATTTCCATTAAATTCTAAAAGTATTGAGACTGCAAGAAATACACTGGGCTCTGAAAGGTATTCAAAATATGGACATGCCAATTCAATCTGAAGAACCAAATCGTGTTATCTTGCAATTAAAATTAAAGCTATGGACAGCAGAGACAGATAAATGGCTTACTGGGATGTGCTCAGACTCCCTGGAAGCCCATTAGAGTGAAAAGGAGCCCTACTTGACCTCCTTACCCTTAACCAGCCCGCCAGAATCTCCATTACAATGTCAGGACACAGAGCCGAGATGACCCCCTGGATATAGGCTGAGTCAGGAACCTGCTCACACCCCCTGGCCTGGCCTTTCTAGAGACAGAGGCTGCTCGGAACAAGGGCTATGGTCAGTGGACCTGGTCCTCAGCAATGTCCCCTATTGAAAATTAATCTGTTAGCACGCCCCTCTGCTGGAGTGGTGGGTGGGAATTGGGGTAAACTTTCTGGAAGGTGCGATGGAAATACACATCGAAAGGAACATGCATACCCTTTGTATTAATTACCTATTGCTGTGTAACAAATCACCCCATAACTGAGCAGCTTAAAACATCATACATCCTCTCACGGCACCTGTGAGTCAGGAGCTGAGCCATGGCTTAGATGGGTGCTTCTGCCTCCAGGTCTCTCTCACAGGCTGTAATCAAGGTGTTGGCCAAGGCCGCAGCCTCATCTGAAGGCTCGGTTGCAGGAGAATACTCCTCCAAGCTCCTCGCGTGGTGAAGGATTCATTTCCTCACCAGACACTGGGCCGAGGTTCTCGGTTCCCCCCTGGCTGCTGGCCAGAGGCCTTCCTCAGTTCCTTGCCACCTGGGCCTCACCATAGGGCAGATCACAACATGGCAGCCAGCTTTGCTCAAAGCAGACAAGCAAGAAGCATGAGCAAGACGGAAGGCACAGCCTTTTTGCACCCTAATCTTGAAAGTGACATCCTATCATTTTCACTATATCCTATGCATTAGAAGTGAGTCACTAGGTCTCAGCCGACACTCAAGGGGAAGGGATCACCCGAGTACAGGAGTAGCAGGAGGTAGCTGCCTATACTTTCTTGAGCCCTAAAACCTCACGCATTGGAAGTTACCCTAAAAAAAATAATCAGACAAGTACACAACGTACAGTCAACACTACTGTTTAAAACTGTGTACAATTGAGAAAAAGCATTACTGGCAAACCCTACCTAGCAGCATAGTCGACCCTTGCACCACAAGGGGAAAACATTTTGACAGTATTAGTGAAATTTTTATCACAAATAGCTTTTGCCTTCGCAATATCACCTCTAGGTATATATCCTATGGAAAAACACACACATATTCACAAAGATGAATTTGCCAGGATTGCAGCCCTTCTATATTAAGGAACTATTACACGCAAGCTAAACATGCACCAGTAGAAAAAGCTCAAATACATTACAGAATTTTCAAACTAAGAGCATGAAATATAAGTGAAAAGGGTATTAGGTTGGTGCAAAAGTAATTGCGGTTTTTGCAATTATTTTTAACCTTTTAACCCACAAATATTTTTGCACCAAACTAATAGTTAAATAATACATATAGTATGGCCCAATTATATTTTTTAAACATTACATGTGCTGATATAAATGTAGAGAAGGAACCAGAAACCAATACATCAAACTATTCAACTCCTCAGCCATGGGAGAAAAGCAGGGCTCCTGGCTAGGCACAGGTAGTGAAGGGGACTTTCATGTAATTGAATACTTTATGAAAATATGTTTCTATTTTTCCTATGTAAGTTTAAAATAAAGCCAAGTTTGCCAATTTGAAAAAACAAAAATACTGTATACAACTGGAACCCATCTGGGCTGGTTGATTCAATTATAACACGTTCATAGGCCAGAATACCATACAGTCGCAGAAATATGACATAGAAGAATATGTACGTGAGAAAACATTTGTGGTATAATATTAAGTTTAAAAAGAAGACAAAATCTTATGCAATATGATTCTAATATCCAAATGTATAAAGGAAAGCTATCGAAAGAAACCTCTACTTCTTAATATTTTGTAGTGTCCCCAGGTAGCAGGACTGTGCATGATTTTCATTTCCTTCTTAATACTTCCTTGTGTTTTCATGATTTTGTACAATAAATATGTATTACTTTTATCATCAGAGAAGAGAGTTCTTTCTTTAAGATTTACATTCACGAGGGGGGCAGCCAGATGGCTCAGTTGGTTAGAGAGCGAGCTCTGAACAACAGGGTTGCCAGTTCAATTCCCAAGGATGGTGGGCTGTGCCCCCTGCCACTAAAGATTGAAAACAGCAACTGGACTTGGAGCTGAGCTGCGCCCTCCACAACTAGATTGAAGGACGACTTGGAGCTGATGGAACCTGGAGAAACACACTGTTCCCCAATATTCCCCAATAAAATTAAAAAATAAAAAAAAAGATTTACATTCACGGAATGGTGACAATGTTGTTTTCTACATTTGCTGCCTCTGCATACTTAAATGACAGAGGAGATGAAATATGGAGCCTAATGCAGTCCCCTTATGTGAACCAGGCAGTTAAACAGCAGTCCTGAGGCTGAGAGAGATAAGAGGAGCAGGCCTCAGGCCACCAATAGCCCATGTCCCCATGTCATGCCATTGTGCACATCTGAGAAAGTACCCTCTGGGAAGACACAGCCCCATGAGTGCACAGCATGGCCAGCAGACATGCCTTGGGGTAATTTAGAAAAAGGTGCCTCCCCCCGACCCTGGAACAGACAAAGCCCAGATCCAGGATGCACACGTGGCCAACAGAGCATGGGCAGGATTTCAGCCCCACTGGCCTCCTCAGCCAGGCTCCTTGTTCTTTTTCGGTGGGTCTTTACCTACCGCTGAGACACCCCAAGCTAGAAAGGCCTCAGATCCTGAAGGTGAAGGGCAAACGGGCAAAACCTGAGCTTCAGGGCCCAGCAAGCTCACACAGCACCTTCCCTGGCTCACCTTCCCCCAGTCGGGCACCAAGGGCAGCTGTTAGAAATGCCACCACTTCACAGACAAGGGCACACCAGTTAAGTGATCGCCCGGACCAAGGCCAAAGAGCGAGAAAGGAGAGGAGTGAGCACTGAAAGACTAGTCTGTGGTCCCTGCCCCGACGCTCTCTCCATTCTGCGCTGCACTCACTTTCTACACTATCCTGATCACCCACGTCCTGCTCCCCCTCGCGCATCTGCATGCCCGTCTCGGGCGTCCTGCGCTCAGCTGTGTCTCTGTCTGCAGGACTTCCGGGACTCTGCTCTGGCCCCAGCACCCTCTCCTAGTCTCACCTCCTCCATCCACAGGACATATCGCCTGTGGCCAGGCCAGCTGGCCGTTCAGCATGCAGGCCTCGCATTTCCTGAGTGTTTACTCCGTGCCTGCTGCAGCTTTCACACTTGCTATTCGGGTTCATCTTTAGCAGGTGTCATTGTCCCTGACCGCCCACGAGAACCTGGAGGCTCAGGAAAGGCAATGCCTTGTCGGCCACAGAGCCCTGATGGAAGGTTCAGGGCTGGGACCCGGACGTCGTCCATATTTAGTCCGCGGTGCCTTCTCACTTTTGTTTCAAGGGGGAAATGATGGCGAAGAGAAACATGGCGGTGTATTAGAAGCCCACACATTTTATTTGTTAATGACATGTAATAATTCCAAAGCAAGCCTGGGGGATGGAAACTCTGTGCTGGCTGTGTTTCCAGGGACTGGGAGAAACAAGAGACTGGCCTGACCAACAGGGCACAGGGACGGCAGGCTGGCCTTGCCACAGCCGACAGGAAACCCCCACCCAGATGGCTCTGGGGCTCCAGGTCGGAGGGGAGACAGAAAGTCACTTCCACAGAGACTGTGGCTCTTGGGACACAGAACAGCCTGGATCTGACCGTACCACTTGCCTGGGTGCTCTGGCCTTGCCCATCATGGGGAGAGGGGCCTAGTAACGTGCCCAAGTTGCTCAGCTGGTCTGGACTGAGCCTGACAGTCAGAATCTGTGAACTGAACCCCTGTATTGGGTGCCTCCTGTGCCCTTGGAGCTGAGCAAACAGAGGTTCAAAGAGCCACTGGCTTGCAGGACATCCCATAGCCAGCTGGACTCAGGACCTGTGCTCCCTTTGGATGCAGATCTAGGGGGATAGAAAGGGAGAGAGGACGAGGTTCAAGAGCACCACCAGCACAGGCCTGACGACAACACGGTACCCCATTTGTGGATGCTCATGACATCCCTGTCAGAGGAACCAAAGCTGCCACCCACGGCCCCAGGTAGCTCTGAGCCAGCACATCGTGGCTCAGTGCGTAAGGTAACAATGTACAGAGGAAGGGTCCTTCCAGCAACTGGCTTCACTGCAGGGAGGCAGAGGATGTTCAAAGCTGCCTGGATCCCTGCTTGTCCCATCTCTTCATTTCACCCCTGCGTCCTGGAGTATCCAATGTCACACAGCTACTTAGGACATGGCCCATTCCTGTCCTCTAAGGAAGATAGCTGAGGCAGGGTGTGGCGTGGTCTAACTGCCTGGGGCTCTGGTCCCTGCTCAACCAGTCAGTGGCTAAGCGACCTCAGTGCAGCCCCTCTCTCGGCCTCCACTTCCCTGTTGTGAAAAATTGTGCAAGCTAAACTAGGTATCACTGCAGCCTTTGGCCTCAGCATGTCACGATTCCCTTTCCCTAAAAGTTTGTTGATTCAGAATCTGATTCAGATAAGTCGATTGCAGGTAATGTTCGCCCCCCTCAGGCTCCATCCTCCCTTGTGTGACTCCATTTGTCTGTCACCCTCTGTAGTCACCACAAAACAGGGTCTGGTTGGGACCCTCACAAAAGAGGCCTTGCAATGTCCCTGGCCTTGCCTCTAGCTTAACAATTGATCGATCCCTCCCAGCGGTTTGAGTTGCAATATCCCCTGTCCCAGTTCTCTGCTTCAGATAATTACCCTGAAACTTCTGCTTGCTTATGGTCACAATGCCCCTTGCTTGCTGATCACAATCTCTATGGCCCAGCATTCTTTCCAGGTTACTGTCATCACTGCCCCTGGGTTGATGACCACATTGGAGAGCCACATCGCCAGAGGGAGGAACCATCACGTGGCCTCTGGAGGAATGTCCAGATTTTTCCTTCCCAGGCTAGTTTGAGAATGTGAAGGCAGTTTTTGGAAGTGTTAACCCACTGCCTTCTCAGACCACCGGTGCTCTCACGATAAACGCTTATTCTACGACCCAACTCCTGTGTCGGTCTATTGGCTGAGCGGTACAGGCAGCACGAGCCCCGGACTCCTTTGGCCTCTGGTTTCAACCACTTACTAAATGACCAAGGAGAAGATATCAGATCCAGAGAGTAGAAATGGCAAAAAACAATCTTAACACAATGTATTTGAGCTCCAAAAACATGTCATCCGCTTCCCGATGGCAGAGTTTATCTTTCTTTATTTAAGCCCAGTACAGCCAAGAGTATGGACAGGCGCTTGCGTCTGCCCGAGATAGAGAATAAATGGGGTCTTGACACAAGGTGCCCCAGGATGATGGAGCACCCTCTCCATGCTGTGACTGAGGGCACAAGTCCAGAGCCCCCACTCTGCTAACTACCAGCCCTTCCATGATGCTGGGACACCCACCATTGCACTGAGGCTTTGGGAAATTACATTTAGTAGCAGTGATGATAGCAGTGCCATTGCTCGTTTCTACAGCGTCACCTTGAGCCAGACACATACAGCACCTCACTGATAGTCTGCCAGGCGGACACTCTGGTTATCTCCACTGCACAGATGAGCCAACCAGGGCCCAGTAAGGATAAGTAACTGGCCAAGACCACAGAGCCAGTTGAGAGCAGACCAAGCTCTAACCTCCCCAGCCTGGGCACTCAGGAGACCCTCAGGCTCTTCATTTATAAAATGTAAGGGGTCATATCTGCTCGGCGGACATGTCTGGGGATAATTCTTTCAAAGGTAATGGACAATAACAACTAATATTTATTGTGCTCATACTCTGTGCGAAGCACTGTCCTAAGAGCTTTATTTGTATCAATTCATTTAATCTTCACCACAGCCCTATGAGGAGGGAGTACCATCGTAGTCCATTATACAGATGATGAAACTGAGGCACAGACAGATTGAATAAGTTGCCCAGAGTCACACAGCTAGTCAGAAGCAGAGTTGACTGCGGTTCTGTAATCTGCCCTAACCACCTCTCTGTCCCGCTACAAGGGTGCCTCTCAGTGGAGACTGTATGACTCGGGACTCCATTGGACAGAAGTGACAAAAATCCAAACAAGCAAGCTCAAGCATAAAAGGAAATACATTGACTCATGAAATGGAAAAGTCCAGGGTCCTGCTTCAGGCACAGCTAGATCCAGGTACTCAAGCAATGTGTGGAATTTGCCTCCCTCCAGCTCTCACTTTGCTTTCCCCAAGGTAGGCTCTATCTTCAAGCAGACTCTCCCCAACAGGTGGCAAAGATGGTCCCAGAAATTCAGACTTAGGTTCTACCAGTGTGGCAAGCCCCCCAGAACAAGTGACTCCTTCCAGTAAAACTTCCAAGATTGGGTCCCACTGGTGGGGCTTAGGCCACATCCCCATTCCTGACCCAACCCCTATAATTTGAGGGAAGCTTACAGTTGAGAATAGGGGGGTGTCGCCCAAAGGACAATGAAGAGGCCATTCCTGAAAGATGGCTAATAGCTGCTGCACAGGCAGAAACGTCAGTGGTCCCCTCTGATGTGGAAGAGCTTACGATTCTGCCAGGCAGGGTCAGACAGGGAAATTATTATTACCATCGGAGACCACTGTGTACATGGCGTTTGCCACAAACCCAGGCTGAGGCCCAGGTGCACAGAGGGGTTGGCCGGACGTCACCATGTGGTCCATTGTCACCATACACTTTCGCTGGTCCGGAAGGAGCAGAAAGGAGCGTGAGTCTGCAGCCCTGGAGTCTGCATTCCCTCCCTAGTTCTGGTACTCCCTGGCCATGTGGACCTGGGAAAGTGACCTAACTGTGCTCAGCCTTGATTTCCTCCTCTGGAAAATGGGAACAAAATCTCACTTGTAGGATCGCAGTAAGGATTGAAACAGAAGAGGATCTGGGAGCCTGGCATTGTCCTGGCAAACATCCGAGACTCAGTTAATAACCCTGTTTCCCCGAAAATAAGACCCAGTCGGACAATCAGCTCTAATGCGTCTTTTGGAGCAAAAATTAATATAAGACCCGGTATTATATTATATTAGACCCAGTCTTATTTTACTATAATACTATTTTGCTCCAAAAGATGCATTAGAGTCGCTTGTCCGGCTAGGTCTTATTTTCGGGGAAACACGGGATTTTTAAGAGATCACCTGCCGACTGGTGCCTGCACTGCTGGAAAGCCCTTTGGGCACCTGAACTGAGGACCAAAGGACCTTCAGGAAAGCAATTCCTCTTTGGTTTAGCTGTTGGCAGGCTGCAGAGAAAAAGAAACTAAATAAAAGCCGATGCTGGGACTTTCTTAGATCATTTCCAAGGCTCTTGACTCAGCAGTGGTAAAAATGCAAGGAGAACCAGTCCCACCAAGCCAATCGATGGCAAAGATTAGCTCAAGGTGAGACAGGCTAGTAAGTGTGTTGCTAGGTAGACAGGGAGGTCCCTGGTGGAATAAACAAAAGGCAGCCATATCCTGAAACTCCAGGTTCTGGAATGTCTCCTTCACTCCAGGACAAAGATATGAGAACAAGCCTTGAGGTTAATAAATTATCTCAAATCCCTTTTGGCCGCAGAAAGGAGCAGATCTAATAGATAGGAATGGGTTATTTCATTAATCTCTTCAGGATGGGCAAATAGGACAAACCTGATAGATGAATTCCATTAGAAGGCTCCAGTCCCCTTCGCCAAGCAGGCAAGGGAAAGTATAAAAGTAAAAACTATTGCCTCAGTCACGGGCACCCCCATTCGGGACGCCCTCCGCTCGGGAGCTCTGACCCATTGCTTTCAATAAACTCTCCTCCTTTACAACTCATTGCCTCTCCTGGGTCCGTGTTTCCAGTCCTCAGTCTCACGAGACAGGATCTCAGCCCACTCCCAGAAACTGCTGGCAAATCCAACATCATTTACATCAAAGGGACCCAGGGGCCCAGGGCCTGAGACGCAGCCCCGCTCTGGGGTCCTGCTGAGACTGCTCCAAGATATCGAGCTACAGTCGGCACAAGAGCAGGACAGAGAAAATTGTTCACCCACTGCCACAACCAGCGTGAGGGCGCATCCAACTTGACTCAGTGCTGGTCTTGCTGGGCTGGGAGCTCCCAGGAGCAGTTACAACTGCCCAAGCCTTTGTCCCTATGAAACGCCACATCAGTGGTTCCCAAAGAGCACCCACAGCCCTTGGGGAGCTAATAGGTGCATTCCGGGTGATTTGAATTCCGAAGAAACTGTGGCATCAGAATGTTAAGCCTCCCTTTGTGCAAAATTTAAAATAATGCAAATCTCTCCTTTCCGATGTTCAAAATGTGTCAAGAATTGCATAATTGCAAATCTGCTGGCAGAACAAGTCGTAAACTGGGCTTCCTGGTGCCCGTGTCAGCACCACCACAGCTAGTTAGCAATCACACCCTGCCCTTTGTCCGGCTGAGGGAAACAAGCCTTGAATTATTCATGTTGAGGATGACATAGTAGCTTAAAGAACAGATCCTGTGGGTGAGACATAAGCACCGCAACTTGAAAATAAGTGGCTGTGCTCAAACATCCTCTCAGCACATAACGGGCACTCCATAAAACATCATGGGGAGGGGAGGGGAGGGGAGGGGGTGATGATGGTTTAAATCAGAGGTCAGTAAGCTACAGTAGCTCACAGGCCAAATCCAACCCACCTCCTGTCTGCAAATAAAGTTTTATTGGAACATTGATTAAGGTATACGTGTAAGCTATAGCTGCTTTGAGATGACAACAGCCAAGTTGAGTAGTTGTGACAAAGAGTATATGCCTGCAAAGCCTCCAACATTTACTACCTGGTCCTTTAGAGAAAAATGTGCCCACCCTTGGTTAAATAAAGGCAAACAAGTTTCTTTCCTGCAGGACTTCTCAGAGGCCTTTAAAGTGTTATGTTGACAGTGTGAATCTCCACACAAGGGACGTCCCAAACTCATTATGGTGTGCCCCCTCTTCCCCGGGGCATCTCACAGACCTGGCATCCACGGAGCCGCACAGGCCACAGGGGCCCTGCCGTGGTCTGAGCAGGGCGTCCTGGGGCTGAAGGTAGGAGTAAAGGGTGTCGTGCTGAGTCTCCCAAGTCTGGTGATGAACGGGAGGGTTCTGACATTCCTGAACTGCACGTCCATCCGTCCTGCTTCCCCTGACCATGAGCTCAAAATCACCTGGGCCTGTGGCCCCCCAAATTTCAGCTTCACCACTGTAATCAGCAAGAAAACAGAGCCCAAGGCAGGACCGCCTTGGAAAACGCCCAAGAGCAGTGAGTGTCCTGTAGGACAAAGCTGGGACCTGGGGATGTTTTTAAAATTGGACAGTTCACCAAGAGCGCCCTGCTAACTTGACTCATTGTTCCTTAAATAAACAAACAGAACAGCAGCCCACACTCCAGCTCAGTCCCTTCAGCATCCTTGCCCACCCAGGGCCTCTGCCCTGCCTCTCCCAGCCCTGGGGCACTGAGCTGGCAAAGACTGGCCAGTGAAAGCAGCTGCTCCTTCCTCCGGCCTCAGACCTCAGGCACGTCCGGGCCCTCACTGCCACTCCCTGCTGAAACCACTGTCAGTGTCTAGCCATCCATGGCCCAACTCCAGAATGGGAAAGCGTTGCCCACTTATCGGGTATGGGATCAGGAAAACCCAATCTCTGCCTGGGGGGCTCATCAGCCAAGTGGAGAGGAATTGTGGAGGGACCAGCAAAGTGCTATGAGAGGAAATCCAAGAAAACTTCCTGGAGAGTGTGGTTGCTGAGACGGTCCTGCACGAGGGTATTGACCAAGGAGACTGCCAGGGAGAAAGGCATCTCAGAGAGCAGGAACAGTCTGCCCAGGGCCAGGGAGCAGGCCGGCCAAGAGCATATTGGAGGAATGTTTATTTCATGTCTGCTTGATGTCAGCCTGTGCAGCTGAGAGAGCCTCGGCTGGGCAGCCTGGTTGGGGCACGGTGGCTACAAAAGGCCCTTAGGGGCAAGAGAAGCCTGAGCTGGCAGCAAAGGCTGTTAGAACCTCCAAGAGGGACAGAAGCAGGATCAGAACTGGGTGCCACGTGAAACCTCGCTATTCAACACACAGGTGCAGAGGCTGTAAATAAACATAACAGGAGTGGTGTCGCTGCTATTTGGACACACAGCGTGCCAGCCGTGTGTGGAACACTGTATGCCCCACATCATTTGATCCGCCCAACACCCTGCTGAGATGGGTATGACTAGTATCTCTGCTTTCCTAAGAAGCTGAGGTTCAGAGAGGTTAAGTTACTTGCCCAGGGCCATCCAGCCAGGAAGTGGCTGGGACAGAGGTTTGAATCCAGGCTTCTGACCGCAGTGTGTTCACCTCTCCCTGGGGGAGAAGAAGATCCCCAGCGTGTGGGCTGGGAGCTGTGCTCTGATGCTGAATCATTTCCTGCACATGGCCCCCACCACATGCCTCACCACAGCATCAGGACAGACCCCGCGGGCCCTGGCCATCGTGATCTGCCCAGGGACGCTTCTCAGCTGGACTGGGGGCCCGCGGGGAGGCACCCTGGTCAGCCTGTCTCAGTCTCCATGGCCAGGCACCAATAATTACCAAGGGAAGAAATCGGTGAACGGCTGTTTGTAAGTGACTGGAGTACAGCCCATGGCAACCAGCTTTCCTCTTTAATCCATGTTAAAGGACAAAATGAAGCTCTCCAATTATTTGCATGATCATAATCCATCTTGAAGTTGAAATATGTTCCCCCAAATTACCCACGGTGTCTGGTTTCAAAGAATTTATATTCTCGTAGATTTCGGCTTCAAGATGAAACATGTCAATTTCTGACAGTCCGACGAGAGGAGCTCCTAAGATGTTCACAAAGATGGCAGCCGACCCCTGACCACTGACCCCGTCCCCGGGGGAGGAGGCCAGCCCTAGAGGATTGAGCCTATCAGTGGGACTGGTGGAGCTGGCACTGTGGCACCAGCTGGTTGGGCTCCCCCACGAACGGAGCATTCTCTCCACTGACCCAGGAACTGATGCAATAAACCTCGTGACTAATGAAGGTCCCGCTGCTCCAGGTGGGGGCTAACTGCTCAGCGGTAAAACAGCTTACTCAAGATGGTCCAACTGCATTTGTGGAGAGACAGATGGACAGAAACAGAGAAAGAAGAATGGAGGACTCATACCATACACTTAAGGAACTCGCCCCTGGAGGGTGGGCTCATGGGTGGTTTTGGTTTCAGAAATCAAAAGGTCAGCATTATGTAAAATTTGCTGGACATAATTATCTCAAAAAAAGAAAAATATACATAAAACTACATCCAGTTAAAAGACTTAAAGACATTGTTCTAAAATAACAATGGCTTTATCTGATGGTAACGCTATGTATACTTTTTTCCTTTCTTAATTTTCGTATAGTTTTTAGTCTTTTTAATAATGTTCATGTATTTACTTACTGATCGTAAGAATCAAGTACATTTTTAAATACAAGGAATAAAAATAAGTCCAATATTTAAAAGAAGAAGGAAGACGAGGAAAGAGGAAGAGGAGGAGGAGAAAAGAAGGAGAAGAAGGAGAAATAATAATCAAAACGTCATGTGTAGGGCCGGCCCGGTGGCTCAGGCTGTTAGAGCTCCTTGCTCCTAACTCCGAAGGCTGCCGGTTCGAGTCCCACATGGGCCAGGGGACTCTCAACCACAAGGTTGCCAGTTCAATGCCTCAAGTCCCGCAAGGGATGGTGGGCTCTGCCCCCTGCCTCTAAAAATTGAACATGGCACCTTGAGCTGAGCTGCCGCTGAGCTCCCGGGTGGCTCAGTTGGTTGGAGTGCATCCTCTCAACCACAAGGTTGCCAGTTCAATTCCTCAACTCCCGCAAGGGATGGTGGGCTGTGCCCCCTGCAACTAGCAACAGCAACTGGACCCGGAGCTGAGCTGTGCCCTCCACAACTAAGTATGAAAGGACAACAACTTGAAGCTGAACGGCACCCTCCACAACTAAAATTGAAAGGACAACTTGACTTGGAAAAAAGTCCTGGAAGTACACATTGTTCCCCAATAAAGTCCTGTTCCCCTTCCCCAATAAAATATTTAAAAAAAGAAACACTTTCTGGAGGCCACAAGTCAAGGATCATAAATAGGGTGATCATATGTCCCAGCAGCCAACCTCCCTTTGAACAATGCTACCTAGGACCGTCTCTGACAAAACAAGGTCCACAGGTACATGAGCAGCTAGGGTTTCCAACTTCAGATGGTAGAAGTCTCCCACTCTGCTGTTTTTGCTGGCCACTTAGTATACCAGCCAGGTGTGCTGTGACATGTGTGACAGCTGAGAGGTACAAAGCTGCCAAGCAGGCCAGCACTCAGTGGGATCCGTGGGTATGTGAGAGATAATAGGGAAAGTGTATATGAAATATGTGCACCAAATAACATGGCTTCTAAAACTGTTTTATTTTCTTTATTCTTTTTTCTTTCTGTGTTTCAGTTAGGATAGTTTCTGAGGATGGTCCTTGAGTTCACTAATCCTTTATTCTGCTCTGTCTAGTGTATTAACCCTAATCACTTAACTTTTTATTCCATACTTTGTATTTTTTTCCATTCTAAAATTTCAATTATGTTTCATTTTAGAGTTTCTACTTCTCTAATAAAATTCTTCACCTGTTCGGCCACTTGGCCCATTTTTCTCCTCTAATTTTTAAGACATATTTATAATAGGTATTTTTAAAGGTCATGTCTGTTAATTCTAACATCTGGATCATTTGCGGGTTTGCTTCTATTTACTACCTTTTCTCTTAACTATGAGTCTCATTTTCCTGCTCCATTACATGTCCTGTATTTTTAAGTGAATTCAGGACATTGCATATTAAAGGAAAGTAGAGACGAGGCTAGATAGATAACTCATGCCCTCTGTCAAGCAGCTAAGTTAAAGAGTTGATTACTTTGGCCCAACTAGGAAGTGAGCTTGGTTAGAGCTGGGTTGCAAGTTTAATTAGCTTCAGTTTACCATTGGTTTCAGAATGTTTGAGATTGAAATCAGGCCTCATCTTCCAGCACAGCTTTGGGACCGGGCATCATGAGACCATGCAACCTCTCTGCTTTGCAGCCACACCCTCACCCAAAGCTTTCTCAGCTGATTAGCAGGCAAAGATTAGTTTTGCCCTGGGGGCTCTTCAAAGATCCAATCCCTCATGCCACCCCACACACAGTAATTAAAGTTTGGCTATTTTAACTTATCAGGAGATCAGTTTGTAAGTTATGTAAATGTCTAACCACTATACTATACACCTAAAACTAGTATAATATTGAATGTCAACTGTAATTGAAAATTTAAAAAAACACCTGAAGCTGAACAATAATGAATGTCAACTACAGTTAGATAGATAGATAGATAGATAGATAGATAGATAGATAGATAGATAGATAGATAGATAGATTTACAAGAGTGGAGTACAGCATCAGGAATAGAGACAGTGGAAATGTAATGGCTGTGTGCGATGTCAGAGGGGTAGTAGATGGGGGGTGGGGGTTATCACTGTGTGAGGGATATAAATGATAAATGTCTAACTATTACATTGTTTTGTACACCTGAAACTGATAAAAATAAATAAATAAATAAATAATGTACCGGGGGAAAAATTTTTTTTTTAAATTTTTTTAAGTTTGGCTATTTTATTCCAGCAAAGTATCTTCATCTATGGCAAACTCATTTCTCTGCCCACCCATATGTGATCTAGGTAACATCTCCCAGGTATAAAATCAGCTACTGATCTTTGCTCACCTAGAAAGAATTGGTCTTTCTCCCTGGAATATAGATTTTTTTGCATCCGCAGTTCTTCAATCACTTTTTTAAAATATTTATAAATATTATATTAAAAAATTATTTTTATCCAATGTTGTCTTAGTATTTCCTCAGGAAAGACAGTCTTTTACCACTTTCTACCCCTAATCAAAAGTGAGACTCAAATTTCATTCATTTTCAATTTTGAACTGTTGTGTTCATGTACAAGAAGTGAAGCCATTACCGTTTACATGTTGGCTCCATTAGAAAAACTATACAAATAATAAAATGATGTGTTTTATTTCAGTGTTGTCAGATTCTTCAAATAGATCGGTTAATTCCAAATCTTTCCATTATTTTAATACAAGTCATTGACTCTCAGTAAAGCTTTTGGGAGTTTTCTTTATTAATTGGGCATCATCTGAGACTATTATGAATAGTATTGTGAAGTTGACATTAAAGCTAAATAGTACTTGTTTTTGCAGCGATAATACAAATATAGTTTTTGGTGGATCATGGTAAAAACAACACACTTACTGAATTAAGAAACCTGTGCAGCATGCATTTACTTGTAATTGGTGGTGGTGTACGACTATCTCATAATCAGATCCGAATAGGCTGTGCTATTCTACCAATTTAAGTAAAAGCTGTAGTTGCCAATATTGTGACAAAGCTGATGAAAAACAACAACAAAAAACATGCTTTAGCTTGTCATCTATCAGGTTTTAGAAAAGGTTGAGCTTTTGAAGTAAATCTAAGGGCCCTATGATGATATTAAACATTTTTGTAAATGAGTCCTCTAAATTTTGAGTGCATGTTGTTTAAAAAATTGGAGATCTTTGATCAAATTATTCAACACATGGCTTTCAGTTTTTGAATTTTGAAAGAATTGTACTAATTGAAAACAAAGCTTACAAGTGAAAAGACGTTGACATTTATCCCTAAAAAACAAAGAGAAGCAGAACACATTATATAGTAAGAGCTCAATATTGAAATTCTATAAGGGTGCCTCAGAATATCTTGACTTACAAGAAGAATCTTTTGATAGAGCTCCTATTTTTAATCAGAAGAAATTACGCTCTGTCCCATAAAGTCATAAAACTGAAAAAGCCTACAATTTTGCAGATCTAAATTTAATAAGTGATTTAAAAGAATCATAACAACAATTTATTTGATGAATATCGTCTTGTACAACATTTGTGGAAGAAAGGTACTCTGAAAGAAGGCAGAAAGACAGTACGTGCTAAAATATTGAAGCTCAAAGATTTTCACGCTTTAATGCCAAAGAAATGAGCATTGAGAGTATTCTTTATTTGACCTGAACTGACTACGTATCTCGAAACCTTAGAGAGAATATTTTCCCAATTAAAATACTATGGTATACACTGAAGAGTAGATTGAATGTATCAATAATTTCAAATTTACTAACCACAAAATCTTTCTATGAAGACGATTATGGGAATTTTTGTGAAAAAAATAAAAATGAGGCTATATTGGGAAAAAAATATAATACCATTGACTTTGTATTAGAGACAGATATGCCTCAAGAAACTGATTACAGTACAGTATTCTGCTTTCATTATTTTTATATTCATGTAATCAATATAAAGAAGTGTTTTAAATTTTACTTTATTGTACATGAACATGTGTTAATTTTTGCTTTAGAATTTTATTGAAAATAGTTTTTAATAGAGCCATTTATAGAACCAATATAATAAAACCAATCTGTCAGTCAAGAAATAAGTATTTTCAAAACAGACAAAATTTTAATTCTTTTAAAATCTCCTTTCACCCTCAAAAGTGCCTTGGTGCTGTCAATAAAATATATGGCCACTCTAGCCAAAAAGGATAATGAGCCATATCAGTTCTCTATTGTTATATAACAAATTACCCCAAAACTTAACAACTTAAAACACGTTAGTGTCTCACAGTGTAGACAAGAGATTGTGTGGCTTAAGAATCCAGCTGTGGCTTAACTGGACACCTCTGGCTCAGGGTCTCCTACAAGGCAGCAGTACAGCTGTCAATCGGGGCTGCAGTTAAACCTCAAGGCTCAACTGGGGCTCAAAAATCCACTTCTAAGCCTAGTCGTGTGGCTTCAGAAGATGAGCCTCCAGTCTCACGGACATGACTGTGGGCCTTATTAGTCCGCTCGGGCCGCCATAACAATACCACAGACTGGGGGCTTAGACAACAGGCATTTATTTCCGCCCAGTTGTGGAGGATGGAAGTCTGAGATCAAGGTGTCAGCAGGGTTGTTTCTCCTCGCCCTTCCCCTGGGTGTTTAGATGTCCTCCTTCTGTACATGTTGTGTCCTAATAGCCTCTCCTTATGACACCTGTCATATTGGATTAGGGCCCACCTTAATAGCTTTATTTAAACTTAACTACCTCCTTAAAGAGTCTATCTCCAAATCCAGTCACATTCTGAGGTACTATTGAGGGTTAAGACTTCAACACATAAATTTGTGGGAGGCTGGGCAGATAGGTGGCTCAGTTGGTTAGAGCACGAGCTCTGGGCAACAGAGCCGCCGGTTCAATTCCCACATGGGCCAGTGAGCTTTGCCCCCCACAACTAGAATGAAGACAATGAGCTGCCGCTGAGCTGCTGTTCGTTGAGCTCCTGGGTGGCCAGATGGCTCAGTTTGTTGGAGCACGTGCTCTCAACCACAAGGTTGCCGGATCAACCCCACAAGGGATGGTGGGCTGTTCCCCCAGCAACTGAGATTGAAAACAGCAACTGGACTTGGAGCTGAGCTGCGCCCTCCACAACTAGATTGAAGGACAATGACTTGGAGCTGATGGGCCCTGGAGAAACACACTGTTCCCCAATATTCCCCAATAAAATTAAAAAAAAAAAAACTTGCAGGAGGCACAATTTAGCCTGTAACAGGACCTCTCCACCTGAGTGTCCTCACGTGGCAGCCTATGAGTCAAGGTTGGGAAAAGAGAGAAAGAGGGATCCAAAACAGAAGCTAACCTTTTTATAATGTAATCTCAGAAATCACATCCCATCTTTTCTACAATATGCTTTTGAGAAGAGAATCAGTAAGTCCAAAGGAAGAGGGGATTACACAGCATGAATATCAGAAGGCAGCCATCTTGGGGGCTGCCTTCCACACTCTGTAACCATTCTGCCCCAAGTCCACTGGAGGGACCTAGACTAAGAATGGAAACAATGGCTTTGGAAGGGCAGTTTATCTTCCCTCGTCTCCAAGGAGAAAGCAGTAAGTTCAGAAAACACAGCAGCCGCTCTGGTTGCCCAGCATGATGGAAAGATCAAGGCCTCCCCAAACAGCAGGCACATCCAGGCCGCTCTCTGGGCTCCTCGGAAGGTAAGCAGACGGCTGGGCATCTCCTCACCAAATTCTGAGGTTGGCTGAGTCATCTAAAAGCAGAGAGCTTGAGGCTTTTCTTCCTTAGCTGCATGTAGTGTCATGTGTGAAGCCATAACCAGGAGCCTAACCCGCTGGGCAAACCACCCCCAAGTAAGCGTGGCGGTCCCACCTCTTTGTGGAGTGCCCTCACATACCTTCCCAGGACTCTGGAGCCTGGCTCTGCCAACAGTTCTCATTTGTTCTCTAGATTAGTTTTCCCTCCACTGCCTCAGCCTCTGATTTATGCTTAACAACTTTAGGACACACGCTTCTCATCATCTTAGACACTAACATACGACCTGCTTCCCTTCATAATGTTCACACAACACCCCACTCACAGCAACCCAGCTGCCTCCCAGCTGAAATCATTTTTAAATCGCTGTAAAGTGACAGGGATAGAAAACCTGGGGCCTGCAACAATTTCACCACACACACACACACACACACACACACACACACACACACACACACACACAGGCAGGGCTGAGATGGAGGAAATGGAGGAGAAGGTATTCTGGGCCAACAGACCACAAAGCAAGGACATCATAGATGGGCAGTTGGGAGCTGGTGTGAGGAACCCCAAGCAATTCAGGGTGGCGGGAGTTTAGGGCAGTAGAGGAAGGAGGTCCAGGGGGACCTTGGCTAGCAAAGGAGGAGGGTGCTGTGTGCAGGCCTTACACTCTCTCCCCGGCAAGGCCACGACTCCTGGAGGCAGGAGATAGCGTCCTATTCACTTCTGCATGCCCCGCTCTCTCACCCTACACACACCACAGATAGACACACATTCCTAGACACACACACACCATACACACCACACACACATAGATACACACACTACAGATAGACACGTACACACATACCATACACAGATACACACACACCATACACACATGTACACACACGTGCCCATGCAGAGTCAGATACAACCCGTACTCACTCGCACATTCATGCACACACACTTACACAGTCACCATCTCGTGCATATGCGCACATGTGAGCACACACAAGTCACACATGCACACATGTATTCACACATTTAAACCATCACCCACATGTGTGCACATACAGTACACAAGTCACATGCGTTTGCACCCATGGTCACACACAGCTACAGCACACACTCACACATCACCACATGCTCTCACATGTGCTCAAACACCACGCAGCCCCCTTCACACCCTCCCAGGGCCTGGCATATGGCTGGCACTCTGACCACAGTGATGAAACATTACATCCGGGGAAATTGCGTTTGGGGATCCTTCTTTTCAATTCATCTTTCCAGTTGTTTTCCAGCGACTCCTGGGTGTTCAGTGCGCGCGCAGTCCTAAACTCATGCTCCTCAGAACTAGAGAAATATCATCTCTTTCCCACAATTGCATCTGAACAAATCA